>NW_006408703.1:4155484-4181697 GCF_000296735.1 Chrysochloris asiatica
CGATCCCCCTTATTCACTGTCCAGCTTTCACATCCATATGAGGCTATTGAAAACACAATGGCCTGGGTCAGGCGCACCCTAGTCCTCAAGCTGATATCTCTGCTCTTGACATTTCTATTCATCAAGTTTTTAGTTGAATAGAAATATTATTTTCTTAAGAGTTAAAGTCCTAGTGTGGCAATGCAGGATAAACAAGGTCAGCAGCTCAAACCCACCAAACACTCTTTGGAAACCCTGTACAGAATCACTATGTGTTGAAATCAATTTGACAGCACATAACAACAACAAATAGTTAATTCCCCTGAGATATGAATAAGAACATTTATTTTAAAAATCTGATTGTTTTCCATGATATAAACCTAAATTGTCAAAGACAAGGGCAGTTGCTACTTATTTTAGTAAATGGTTAAGATTCTTATAAACTCTAACTTTTTTTTTTTTTTTTGTATTGTTAATGTACAGCATGTGTAATGGGGAAGTTATTTAGAATTCACTTGAAAGAAGGTAGAGCAGAAATCCTCAGTAATAAATGCTGTTTTGTTTATCAGTGCAAGAAAACATGGGATGATTAAATCAAATGTGGGTTGAATCATAATACAATTATTTTTTTGCATGGAAAGAATCAGTTTAACAGTGAGAAATACTCTACAGGACAAAAGCTAAGGAGTGAGTCCTGTAGCTGTGATTGCATAACAAAACACCAATTTTACTTTGCATGTTTGTTTTGAAGGAATGTTGAAGATTATTGATATATCAACGTTCTGCACTAAGCCCAGCAATTTCCTGGCTCAGCCTTTGTTAAGAGTATTAAACTTTGTTTTAAAGGCAGACTTTATAGATCAACATAGAAAGAGAGTTGTATAAGAAACCTTAAAATCAAAGAGCTCACATGCACCTTTGAACATCTAATAGCTGACATCATACATATTTTGTAGACATGTTTGAGATTTCATGAGTTTTTATTCCAATTTAGAAGTTTATATGAGACTAAACTACCTATTTTTGGAGTCCTGGTGTGGTACTGTGGGTTAATGCACCAGACTGCAAAGCCATTTGAACCGCAAGGTTGGTGGTTCAAGCTCACCAACTGCTCCTCAGAAACCCTATACAGGGTTGCTATGGGTCAGAATTGACTTGATGGCACTTAACAACACCAAGCTACCTATTGATATAAGTTAAATAAAACACAAAACATTCCAATCTAACAAAGATAAAATACAAATTTTGGTTGTTTTTTTTATGCTGGAAGTCGTTAAAGCATTAGATAACTGATGAGGCAATTATGACTTGAAAAAGCAAGTTCCTCAAAGAAGACAACTCATTAAAGTGAACCCAGATATCTATATGTTGTTTTCCTTTGGGACATTTGGTAAGTATTTCCTCTGAGCAAAAGACTAAGAAGCCAAGAAAAAGGCAGGTCCTAATAAGCAGAGAACTTAGCCAACAGAATTTCTAAACACTTTATGTGAGTGGTGAAATAAAAATTGGAGTCCAAATCTACCAAAATAGCTGAGATATGAGAACCAAGATTTTACGTCGAAGTCCTTCAAGGGGTTACTGCTTTATGAACTGCACAGGGTACAAAGTGAGTGATTTAAGCAAATATTTTACAAGCAAAGCAAAGTTTTAGGTAGGGACACAAAAAATTTGAGTTCAGGGTGTGCCAAGGAGATCGGTCATAATAAATCTAGACCTTCAGTCAGACTCCTAGAAAGCACCATTTAAGAATAAAACTGAATTTAAATGAAGACTCAAATATATATCGGCTGTATTTTTACCTCTTATCACTTAAATCTCAGGTTGGATTGAGGCAATCTGCCCTATTGTAAATTCCAGAAGTTAAAACAGGAATGCAATAAGCATTGGACAGCAGGGCTGGTTTGATCCATAAGGTTGGTGGTTCAAATTCACCAGCTGCTCTTTGGAAACTCTATATAGGGTTGCTATGAGTGGCAACCAACTTGATGACTTAACAAAAGCAACAACACTCTTCAGGAAGATAATACCATCATAATCTCAAGTCTTTTCTTAAAAACATGATGTTCAATTTAAAAATTGTCAAACATATAAATAATGGGATGGAGAATGAAAGTGGCATATTGAAACACATAAGTAGTCTAGCTATTTGAGCCACCATACGTAAATACTGAAGTAACTGTAATTAATTAATAAGAAACAAGGTACAAGCCGAAATAGAGAATTTAACCAGATAAGTATAATTTATCAAAAATAAAATGAAACTCTAGAAAAGAAAAAAATATCAAAGTAGAAATTTAAAATGTATGGTTTTAGAAGCGAATTGAGCAAGAAAGATTAGTAAATTGAGTGAAAATGTCCTAATGGACATTCAGAAAGAAAAACAAAATCAATGAGAAAGGATTAGAAGGAAGAAAGAAAGAAATAAAGAAAGAACATGTCTAACATGTGTGCCATTGTTGACTTATCAGATGATAAACAATAGAATGAAGCAAGTTAATATTTGAAAATAATGACTAGCAATTTTCTCATACTGAAAAGATATCTCAAACTACAGACATAAGAAACCTAAATAAAACTAGCCATGAAAAAACTAGGCACACTAAAATGCACACACACACACACAAAACCCTTAACACATTAAGTCTGGGTGGGCACATTATTCTAAAAGAAACAATAATTGTACTTAAAGATGAAATTTCAGTAGAAAGAATGAAAGTTAGAAAACAACAGAATGGTATCTTTAACATTGTAAAATACTGGGAAAAAAAGCTAAACAAAACTTGTCAACACAGAATTCAAAAGTTAAAATGTAAAACTGAGGGTCAATTAAAAAGAAGAAAACTCTCAATGGCAAAAATTGGTATCGTAGCTGCAAAGATGGACTCAAACAGTACAACAATTGTGAGGCTGGCCCAGAACCGGACAATGTTGTACATGGCATCCCTGTAGGTCAGAACCAACTCAATGGCACATCTATTTTATACTTGTGTCTTCATACTGGGTTGATCTTTTTGTGGCTATTAACTATAATGAATTAAAAGCAACCTTACTACCATCTAGTCAATTCTAGCTCATAGCAGCCTTATGTAGTGCTCTGAGTCTAAATCAGGAGCAGACAGTCTCATATTTCTCCTCTGGAGCAACTAATGTCTTAGAACCACTGACCTTGTGGTTAGCAGCACATCACCTAACCCACACCACCACTGGGGTTCTTTAATGCTTATTAGAATGTCATTTATGGGCTTTAATACATGTGTGTCAGCTTTCTTTGGAATGGGCACAAATATGGATGTCTTCCAGGAAGTTGCCCAGGCTGTTGTCCTCCAAATTTCTTGGCATAGACAAGTGAACACCTCCAGTATTGCATATGTTTGTTTAAACATCTCAATTGGTATTTCTTGAATTCCAGGAAGCTTGATCATACGCTACCTACTGAAATAGTTTAATCCTAAGCAATTTTTTTTTTTTTCATACAGTGTCTCTTCATATTCCTTCCATCTTTGGATGCTTCTGAAGTCATTCACAAATTTGGCCATAGAATCTTTCAGTATTACAACTCAATTCTTGATATTTTCAACTTGAAGAATGCATTGAGTATTCTTCCTTTTGGTTCTTTATGCCAAGGTCTTTGCATATTTTGCAATATTTTACTTTGTCTTCTTGAGCTACCCTTGAAATCTGTCCAGCTCTTTCACATCCACATTCCTTTCATTTGTGTTAACTACTTTATGTTCAATAGCAAGTTTATGACTCCCTTGACATCCATTTTGGTCTTTTATTTGCTTTTTTTCATTTATGATCCTTGATGTCACCTTAGTACTCATCTGGTGTTCTGTCATTAGTGTTTTATTTGTCAAATGCATTCTTGAGATGGTCCCTAAATTCTGGTGGCATATACTCCATGTTGACCCTTGGCTCCGAAGGACTTGTTTTAATTTATCCTCAGCTTCAACTTGAATCTTCATGTGATCAATTTCAATTTATGATCTGCTAGTCAGCACTTGTTCTTGTTCTGACTAATGAAATTGAGTTTCTTCATCAACTTGTTTTACAGATGTAATTAATTTTATTCTTGCATTTCATTTAAAAACGTCCATATGTACAGTCATCATTTCTGTTGTTGAATAAAAAGTATTTGCAATAAACAACTCATTGATCTTGTGAAATCATACTATGCAATTTCTTACAATGTTTCTATCACTAATACCGTATTTTCCAAATACTAGTCCCTTTTCTTTGTTTACAACTTTTGCAGTCCAACCATATTAATTTATTTTCCATTCAAGTGTATAGATATAATTCTATCACTTACAGCATTATAATTCAGAGTACAAATTGAAATGTTATTTTTAACAATTAATGTGATACCATTCCTCTTCAATTTGTCCTTAGCAGCTTAGAAGATTATATGATTGTTCTTTTTAAAATGGCCAATGCTAGTCCACTTCAGCTCACTAATGCCTAGTATATTGATGTTTATGTATTCTATTTTACTTTTGATGTCTTCAAATTTTACTAGACTCATACTTCATATATTCCATGTTTTGTGTATTTCTCACTGAAAAAAATTAAATAATCATTTTGTATTTAAATTCTATTTCTTTCAAATTTAAACAAGAAAATGCATAATATGTCTGTACTGATGAGAAAGATACCAACAATAAGTCATTGTTTATGTATAAATGCTTTTTTCAAAATGGCTGAACAACCACAGATTAAAATATTTCATATGAGAATCTAAATATAAAAAATCAGTCTCATTCTGAGTATGATTTAGGGCAAAATGATTAACTGAAATATATTAGAAAACAACTTTGCACATATCATTTTATGATTATATTTATGTTAAGAAATATTTATATAAGGTAAAATATATGAACTATATTTTCACTCACATAGCTTCCTTTGCAAAATGGGAAAAGAGATAGTCTTACTATTACTTTTTTGACTAATGTCATGTTGCATTTATTAATATTAACAACAAAAGGTAATTTTTCTTTATAAATATAGAATCTACAGGTTTCTTGCCAGAAAATACACATTGTCAACTGTTTACTTTTTTTATTAAGTAAACCATTTCTTTGCAAATACAGCCCTAAATAGCTAATTAGATTTCCTAATAGCACTAGAAACCATCATGGGGATAATGTACAAGAATTGTTCTATCAGCAAAATTAAAAGGGGAAACCACCTAATCCTTTTTTTTTTTTTCACTTTGCAATTTAATCTTCAATGACTTTTTTCATATTTTTTTTAATATTGCAAATCATTGCTCTCTCTAGAGCCTACATTAATGGGGAGAAACTAAATTGCAATAGTAGGCTAATTTGCACCCAAGCATTTGATAATAATGAGATAGATTTTTCAGATATCAAGGAACACATTCCCTTCCCAAGCTATTGTCTCTATTCCTAGTACACTGGGAAGTCGTACTGACTGCATAGTTTCCTCCAAACACTTCTCTAGATATGACGAACTCCTTCCGAGAGAAATGGTGCCTGCAGCTGTGTTGAATGTTTCTAGAGTGGTTCTTGTGAACAGAAAAAAGGGAATGACAAAGAAGGCATTGCAGATAAATTATATGAGAAGAGAAATATGAAACTTACCTAAAGGATGTCTTTATAATATTTCCATATAAAAATGGAGAGTATTCTAAATAGTCAACTTACTTAATTTTATTTAAAAGGAATAACCTTTTCATGTTGTAGTTGACAAATCATATAAACCATGGTGCAAATTTCTGATTTCTTCCTTATCAGCCACCAGAATGGCTTTGTTCATAAACACAAGCTGCTTAATGAGAAGCAAGCAAGATGGGTGGACAGTGTGCAAGAAAAGAGAGAAAAGATAGATTATTCTGCTTGTGAATTCCTTGCAACAGAAAACATACAGACTATTAAGACAGAATGTTTCCTGTAAAGTACAGATATTCATTTATTTTTCTATACAATACATTTGAATGTTACAGCTAATCATTTTTTCCTGTTAGGGTTTGCTCTAATGTTTAATTGAACCACAAAAGGAATCTGCTTCTCTCTGTTATTGACAAATATTTTTGTTGAGAGACAATATAAAATCACATTTTTCAGTTTTGCTTGTAAATACTTTTTAATTTCTTTTACATTTTTAATTGAAAGGCTATTCTGAAAGATACACTAATCCATTCAGAGGTGTTATAGAGAGTTAGACGACCATACTCTTCATTTGATTTTTAACATTGGCTGAGTTCTAATAAGTCTTTTTTATTTAGTGGCTATTATAATTTTTATCATTGAAAATGCTTACCAAAGCTAGAAAATTATATGATTTTTGGAACTCTGTTTTCTTTCTTTTTTTTTTTTTTCTGTTTATACAGAAATCTTTTTTTTTTTTTATGAATTTGTTATTTTTCTTATAGTACTTTGTCAAGACAGACAATATTAGCAAAAACGTGCGACTGTATTTTGTTTTCCTCTCTTTTTTTTTCTGCAGGGCATATGCGTGTATACATAAAAAAGTGTATGTGTTCTTGTGTAATATGTGCAATTAGTTGTATCACTAGATTCATTACTTGGCTAGTAAATGCTTAGCAGGTAACAGTCCTATCAAAAATTTTGCTACTGCAGAACATAAAAATATGAATTTCCATCATTCTGCTATCCAATATCAGTTTTTTTTGTTGTTGTTGTTTTGTTTTGTTTTGTTTTTTACCATCTGATGTTGAATTCTTAAACCAATACCTCACATGATCAGATTTTATATAGTAGTATTTCATTTCTAGGTAACAATATAGATCAGAATGTTGTTGTTAAGTGCCATTGAGTTGGTTCCGACTCTTCCAACCTTATACACAACACAGTGAATCTCTGCCCAGTCTTGCGCCATCTTCATGATCATTTTTAAGTAACGCAATTGCTATGCCACAGTGCCAATCCATCTCATTGGAGGTCTTCCTCTTTTTTCCTGACCCTCACTTTACCAAGCATAATAGGGACTGGTTCCTTCTGATAATATATTCAAAGTATGAGAGATGAAGTCCAGCCATCCTGGATTCTAAGAAGCATTCTGGCTGTACTTCTTCTAACACAGATTTGTTTGTTCTTCTAGCAGTCTATGGTACTTTTAATATTCTCCTCCAACATCATAAGGCAAATGCATCAACTTTACAGTTTTCCGTATTCGCTGTTCAACTTTCACATGTCTACGTTGTCATTGTTGTTAATGTTGTACAGTTGGTTCTGATTTATAGTGACCCTGTATAGTGTTTCCAAAGAGCAGCTGGTGAGTTTGCATAATGGATATTGCGGTTCAAATCGACTTTGCAGTCCAGTGCATATCCAGTGCAGCATCAAATCAGGAATATTGAAAATACCATGCACACCTTAGTACTGAAACTGATATTTTGCTCTTGAACACTTTAAAGAGGTCTTGTGCAACACATTTGTCATTAGATATCCTGACTGCTGCTTCCATGAGTGTTGGTAGTGGATCCAATAAAAATGAAGCCTTTGACAGCTTCAATCTTTTCTCTATATATCATGATGTTATTTATTTGTCCAATAGTGAGAATTTTTATATTCTTTACATTGAGGTGGAACCCATACTGAAAGCTGTGGTGGTTGATCTTAATAAGTATTTTAAGTTCTCTTTGCTTTCAGTAAGCAAGGTTGTATCATCTGCATATCACAGGTTGTTAATGAGTCTTCCTCCAATAATGATGCCATGTTCTCTTCATATAATTCAGCTTCTCTGATTATTTTCTCAGAATACAGATTGAATTAGTGTGGTGAAAGAAAAAAATCCTGGAAGAAACCTAATTTTGAACAATTCAGTGTCCCGTTCTTCTGTTCAAACGACTGCTTCTTAAGTTATATATAGGTTCTTTATGAGCACAGTGTTTCAGACGACTCATTCTCTGCAGCCTTGTCCATAGATTGTCATAATCCACACAATCATAAGACTTTGAGTTGTCAGTACAGCACAGGCAAACATCTTTCTGGTATTCTTTGGTTTCAGAAAAGATCAGTCTGACATCACCAATTATAACACTCATTCTGGGTCCTCATCTGAATCTTGCTTGAACTTCTGGCATTTCCCTGTCAAGGTACTCTTGCAGCTGATTTTGAATTATTTGTAGCAGAATTTTCTCTAATATGAAACTAATGATATTGTTTGATGATGTTCATATTCTGTTAGGTCACCTCTATTTGGAATGGGCACACCTATGATCAGTTGTTGAGGTAGCTGTCTTCCAAATTTCTTGCTATAGATGAGTGAGGGCCATTAGGGCTGCACCAGTCTGTTGAACGTTTTCAATTGCCACTGTTTTGTTCTTTGCCAAAGTCTTCAGTGCACTTTACACTTCTTCCTTTAGTACCAGTGGCTCTGAATTATTGCTATCTCTTGAAATGTCTGAACATTGTCCTTCCATCATCTTTTGATGCTTTCTGTATCATTCAATATTTTGTCCACAGAATACTTCAATATTTTAAGTTGCGACTTGAATTTTTTTTCTTCAGTTCTTTCAGCATGAGAAATGTGGAACATGTTCTTCCCTTTTGGTTTTCTAACTCTAGGTCTTTGTATATTTCATTATAATATTTCACTTTGTCTTAAGTATTGCTATGGAATTTCAAATTTCAAATAACAGATTATAATATGGAGTCCCCACCACTCTTCTATCAGGTTGTTACACTGTAGTCGTTTACATGTTGATGCGATTATGGAAACTAAGCCACCAGTATTTTGTATGGCGGCAGGGTTACCTATGGTAGACAGGTTTCAACTGAGCTTCCATACTAACAAAGGCTCAGAAGAAGGAGAAGAAAACTATTTCCAAAGTTTAGCCACAGACAATGTTATGAGTAATAGTGAAACTATAATAGATAGCACCAGACTATTGAATGTGGAAACATGATGAATAGTACCAGAATATTGTCAGATATAGTGCTTAAAGACCAGACTCTCAGAATGGAAGGCACTCAAAAAATGACTGGGGAAGAGCTGCCTACTCAAAGTAGAGTTGACTGTAATGAGTAACTTTATTCGCTGATACTTTTTTCAAAAGAAAATTATACACTTGGACTTCACTAGATGAGATATAGAAATCAAATTGACTAGATCTGTAGGAAGAAATGGTAGAAAAGGTCCATATTATCAGCCAAACAAGATCAGAGCAGACTGTGGAATAGGCAACTGAGAACTACAAGTTGGTGGTTCAAACTGACTAGATGCTCCTCAGAAACCCTACACAGGGTCACTATAGATTGGAATCAACTTGGGCATTTAGCAACAATAACAACAATTTTAGGATGAATTTGAAGAAAATGAAAACAAGTCCATGAGAGCCAAAATATGATCATGAAATTACGCCACCTGAATTTAAAGATCAGATCAAGAACAGATAGGATGCATCACAAACTAATGACTCCCCCCCCCAAAAAAAAAAAAAAAAAAAGAATTGTGGGAGATCATCAAGAACATCATACAGTAAGAAAGGGAAATTTCAAAGGAAATCAGGGAAGAAAGAAAAGACAAATTTGGATGTCAGAAGAGACTCTGAAAAATTTCCCCCAGCATAGAGAGTCTAAAGCAAATGGAAGAAATTAGGATGTAAATGAGCTGGACAAAATTTCAAAGGGCAGTTCAAGAAAGCAAAATCAAGTATTGTAATAAAATATGCAAAGATCTGGAGACAGAAAACCAAAAGGGAAGAACTCACTTAGCATTTCTCAAGCTGGAAGAACTAAGGAAAAAACTCAAGCCTCCACTTGAAACACTGAAGGATTCCTTTGGTAAAATATTGAATGACACAGAAAGCATCAAAAAGAAATGGCTGATGTTCAACCACTTCACTAGGTATCATATGGTCAAGAATCAATGATACTGAAGGAAGAAATCCAAAATGCACAGAAGGTGTTGACAAAGAACAAAGCTCTTTTGTTGATGGAAATTGATGGGATGCAAATTATAATTTTTCAACAAACTGATGCAGCACTGGAGACACTCACTCATCTATGCCAAGAATTTTAAAAGACAGCTACCCGGCAAGCTGATTGGAAGAGACCCACGTTTGTACCCATTCCAAATACAAGTGACCCAACAGAATGTGGAAATCATTGGACAATATCATTAATATCACATGCAAGTAAAATTGGCTAAAGATCACTCAAAAAATATGCTGCAATAGATTCAGACAAAAATGTGGAATGAGGGATATCATTGCTGACATCATATCGATTTTGACTGGAAGCAGAGAATACCAGAAATATATCTACATGTGCATTACTGACTCTGCAAAGGCTTTGACTATGTGGGTCATGTAGCCTGTGAAAAACATTGAAGAGAATGAGTATTTTAGAACATTTCAGTGTACTTATGAGGAACTTTTACATAGACCAAGAGACAATTGTTTCAACAGAACAAAGATCACTGAATAGTTTAAAAAGCTGTGTGCCAGAGTTGTGTTCTATCACTATACTTATTCAATCTGTATGCTGAAAAAATAAACTGAGGAACTGGATTATATGAAGAATAACATGGCATCAGGATTAGAGGAAGACACATTAATGACCTGTGTTAGGCAGATAAAAAAAAACATGTTTGTTGAAAGTGAAGAGAACCTAAAATACTTGTTATTGAAGATCAAAGAACGCAGCTTTCAGTGTAGGTTGCACCTCAATGTAAAGAAAACAAAATCCTTACCACTGGACCAATATATAACATCTGGATAAATGGAGAAAAGATTGAAGCTGTAAAAGACTTCATTTTACTTGCAAATCAACATTCCATCAACATTAATGGAAGCAGCAATTAAGAAATCAAATGACATATTAGGCAAATCTGCTGTACAAGTGCTTAAGAACTAAGTTGTCAGTTTGAGGATTAAAGTATGGCTGACCTAAGTCATAGTATTTTTGATAGCCTCATGTGCACATGAAAGTTGGACATTGAATAAGAAATATCTTATAAGAATTGATGCATTTGAGTTATGGTGCTAGTGAAGAGTATTGAAAGTAGCAAAGTACCATGGACTGTCAGAAGAACAAACAAATCTATGTTTGGAGAAATATAACCAGAATGCTCCTTAGAAACTAAGAGGGCCAGACTTCATTTCTCATAATTTGGACTTATTATCAGGAGGGACCAGTCTCTGGTCCTTCATAAAGAGGAGAGTCAGCAAAAAATTGAGACCACCAATGGGACAGATTGACACAGTGGCAACAGCAATGGGATGAAGTTTAGTAGCAATTGTGAGGATGCACAGAACTACACAGTGTTTATTTCTGTTGTACATAGTGTCACTGAGGATCGGAATCAACTCAACAGCACCTAATTACAAAAAAAAAAAAAAAAAAAAAATGTGGCAAACTGGTGGCACTGTGAAATAAGCACACCACAAAGTCAGCTGTTCAAACCCACCAGCTGCACCTCAGTAACCCTATACAGGGTCACTATGAGCCAGAACCTACTCAACAGCACTTAACAACAATAGTATTCTAGGAGCCCTGGTAGCACAGTGGTGAAAGCACTTGTCTGCCCACCAAATGTCAGTGATTTTAACCCATGAGGTGCACCATTAGGAGCTCTGGTAGTGTAGTGGTTACAATTTGGGCTGCCAGCCTCAAGGTCAGAAGTTCGAAACTACCAGCCATTCAATGGGAGAAAGATGAGGCTTTCTGCTCCTTTAAAGATTTAAAGCCTTGAAAATCCTATGCAGGGTCACTATGAGTTGGAACCAACTCCACAGCACACCACCACAACTATCAACACCAGGTGCTCCATGGGGGAAAGATGAAGCAGTCTGTCTTCAAAGCTCCAGATTTAGAGCTTTGGATATCCTATTGGACAGTTCTATTCTGTCCTATGAGGTCACTGTAACATTGAATCAACTCATAAACAGTAAGAATAGTCCTCAGAATAATGAACTTTCATTATATACCTTGATTTAGGTTACAATGAATACCAGAAGAAGTTGCAAAAACACAAAAATAGTTACAATTGGCTTGCAAATATATTATGTGTGTATTTTCACAAGTACATAAATTATCTTCCTATTATCTACCGATTTACTCAGGTATATATATATACATATATATACATACATATACCTGTTATTATTGTTAAGTGCCATTGAGTTGGTTCTGACTCATAGTGATCTTTCATAGTCAATCCAAGGAGTGGCTGGTGGGTTTGAATGGCTAACCTTATTCTATAGCACCACAGCTATGAACAGATGATTGTTTTGAACTGCAAATCTTGTAGTTAGCAGCCCAGTGCATATGCATTAGCACCAAACACGAGGACCCCATATATATATAGATTCCATATTTATGTAGACTCCACTTACATACACATATATGTACACATACAAACAAGCACATGAGACAGTGTAAAAAAAAAAAAAAAATGGCACTGATCACCCCTCTCACAGAAAGAGATTACAATAAGTAATTGCAGTGGCTCTATAGAACTGAGACAACATAGTCACAGTTATAAGGTTTATTAGGAAAGTCAACAGGTCACAATTCAGGGTCAAAGATATTCAGGACATAGTTCTTTCAGTCATGACAGAGTCTTGAGTTCTGCCCACAGATAGACCCCTTTCTGCCTGTGACAATGTAACAAAGCTCTTTTAGGGCTACTGACATATGCCCACAAGGCACACTATTCCACCCTAAACCTTAACCTGAAGGTGCCCAATTCTAGCTCCATGGGTCAGCAAATCTAGCTCCCCAATTAAGCACCCTACTAAGGAAGCAAGCCTTCTGCTCAAAGTCACTCATCTTTACTTACTCCATGGTATGGAAAGCCCGTTGCTCTAGCTCTTGCTAGGGATTTTGCTTCTGCTTCTGCTGCTCCTCTGTTACTTCTCTGGTGTCACAGTTTTCTGCATCTTTATCAAGGAGGTTCAATGTGCAGGAATCTTGGGTTAAAAGGATGCACTCTATTTTTGGTTCTTCTTCTTGCTTGGCACTGAGATTCATCCTTTCTGCTTCTAGATGGTTCATTTTAAATTCAGCAGGATGATAAAATTGACCAATCACAATTAGCACTATTAAGAATCCGTTACAACTGAACAATATACTCTATCAACATCTTCTACCACCTTCTATTATCCATACCAATCAGGAAAAAGTCCTTCTCTGAGACTTCACAACTACTTTGGTTCGTTATGTGACTCAGGAGAGTTACTTAACATATTCATTCTTTAGTGTCTTCACGAGTTCAATAGGTGAAAAAAAGGAACTGCTTTATGTGGGTGCTACAAATATTTACCAACACTCATCTTCATACTGTGGTAGCTTCCATGTTGCTGTGATTTTGGAAGCCATGCTTGTTGTTGTTTTTGTTAGGTGCCATCGAGTCGGTACCGATTCATAGCGACCCTATGCACAACAGAATGAAACACTGCCTGATCCTGGACCAATTTAAAATATCAACAGGATCACCCATGTTTGACAAATTTCAGCTCAGATTCCAGGATATGAAGAAGGAGTCGTGGACTACTTTCAAATATTTAGCCACTGAAAACCTTATGAGAAACAGTCAGCACCAGAATATTTTATATTGAAACATGATGAAGAACACCAGGATATTGTCAGATAAAGTGCCAGAAGATGAATCCCTCAGGTAAGAAGACACTCAAAATATGAATGGGGAAGAGCTGCCTCCTCAGATTATAGTTGACCATGATGACATGAATGGAATAAAGCTTTCGGGACCTTCATTTGCTGATGGGGGACAACCCAAAATGAAGAGAAACAGCTGTAAAAATCCATTAATATTGCAATATGGAATGTAAGAAGTATGAATCTAGGAAAATTGGATGTTATGAAAAATGAAATGGAATGCATAAACATAGATATTATAGACACTAGTGAGTTGAATTGGACTGGAGTTAGCCATCTTGAGTCTGACAATCATACTATACCAAGAATGACAAATTGAAGACAAATGCCATCCCATTCATCATCAAAAAGAACATTTCAGAATCTATCTTGTAGTACAACACTGTCTATGATAGGATAATATCCATATGCCTACAATGAATATCAGTTAATACAACTATTATTCAAATTTTTGTACCAACCATTAAATCCAGTGATGATGAAATTGAAGAATTCTACCAAATTCTTCAGTCTGAAATTGATCAAACATGCAATCAAGATGTATTAATAATTACTGGAGATTGGAATTCAAAGGTTGAAAATGAATAGAAAAGATCAGAAATTGGAAAAAAAAAATAGCCTTGGTGATAGAAATGATGCTGGAGATCAAATGATAGAATTTTTCAAGCCTAACGACTTCTTAATTACAAAGACCTTTTTAAACAACATAAAATACAACTATACAAATGGACCTCACCAGATGGAACACACAGAAATCAATTTGACTACATCTATAGAAGTAGATCATGAAAAAGCTCCATATAATCAACCAAAACAAGACCAGGGGCAGACTGTGGAACAGACAATTAATTGCTCATATGCAAGTTCAAGCAGAAGCTGAGGAAAACTAAAACAAGTCTACGAGAGCCAAAATATGACCTTTAACATATCCCACCTGAATTTAGGGATCTGATGAAGAACAAAATTGATGAATTAGATACTAATATCCAAAGACCAGAAAAATTGTGAGATGACATCAAGGACATTATACAGGAAGAAAACAAAATGTCCATTAAGAAGACAAAAAAAAAAAAAAAAGAGAGAGAGAGAGAAAAGACAAAAATGGATGTCATAAGAGACTAGGAAACTTGATTTCTAGCATAGAGATGATAAAGCAAATAGAAGAAATAAGGAGATAAAAAAGCTGAACAGAAATTTTCAAAAGGCAGCTGGAGAAGACAAAGTGAAATGTTATGACGAAATGTGCAATGTTCTGGAGTTAGAAAACCAAAAGAGAACAGGTTCAGCATTTCTCAAGATGAGGGAACTGAAGAAAAAAAATCAAGCCTGGACGTCCAATATTGAAGGATTCTATGGAGTCATGGTGTGTCACTGTAGGATAAGCACTGGTCCAAAAGGTTGATTTGAACTACATGGTTGGTGACTCAAATCTACCAGTCACTCCTCAGAAACACTAGACAGTGTTGCTATTAGTCAGAAACAACTTGACGGCACTAAACAACAACATAAGCAAAATATTAAAGGATGCAGAAAGCATCAAAAGAAGATGGAAGAAATACACAAAGTCACTATACCAACAAGAAATGGTTGATGTTCAATCATCTCAAGACACAGCATATGATCATGAGCCATTGGTACTAAAGGAAGAAGTCCAAGGTACACTGAAGCCATTGGCAAAGAACAATGCTCCGGGAATTGATGGAATACAAAATGAAATATTTATACAAACTGATACAACACTGGAGGCACTCACTTATCTATGCCAAGAAGTTTAGAAGAGAACTACCTGGCCAACGGATTGGAAGAGATCCATATTTGTGACCATTCTAAAGAGAGGTGATGCAACAGAATATGTAAATCACTGGACAATATCATTAATTTCACATGCAAGCAAAATTTTTCTAAAGATATTTCAAAATGTATTGCAACAGTACATTAACAGAGAGCTGCCACAGGTTCAAGTCAGATTAAGAGGAAGATGTGGAATGTGGAATATAATTGCTGTTATTTGGATCTTGAATGAAAAAAGGGAATACCAGAGAGATGTTTACCTGAGCTTTATTGACTATGCAAAGGCTTTCAATTGTTTAGACCATAATATACTATGGACCACCTTATGGAAAATGAGTATTCCAGAACACTTAAATGTGCTATTGAGCAACCTGTACCTAGAACAAGAGGCAGATATTCAAAAAAGAACAAGGGGACAGTGAATGGTTTAAAATTAGGAAAGGTGTGTGGCAGGGTTGCATTATTTTGCGTAGTGGTTACGAATCGGGCTGCGAACCTTAAGGTCAGCAGTTCGAAACTACCAGCCGCTCCGCGGGAGAAAGATGAGGCTTTCTACTCCCGTAAAGATTTACACCCTCGGAAACCCTGTACAGGGTCGCTATGGGTCGGACCCGACTCGATGGCACTTAACAACAACAACAACATTCAATCTGCATGCTGACAAAATATCCAAGAAGCTCTTTCATATGAAGGTTGTTATGGAGGAAGACACAACAAAAATCTTCAATGTACAAATGATACAGTCTTGCTTGCTGAAAGTTAAGAGAACTTAGAATCCTTGCAGATGAAAATCAAAGACTACAGCCTTCAATACGGGTTGCAGTTCAATGTAACAAAGACTAAAATTCTCACAGCTGGAGCATAAGATAAATAGAGAACAGACTGAAGTTGTCAAAGACTTCATTTTATTTGCATCAACAATCAACACTCATGGAAGAATCAGTCAACAAACAAACCATATTGCATTAGGCACATCTGCTGGACAAGACCTCTTTAAAGTGTTCAAGAGCAAAGATGTCAATTTGAGGACTAAGGTGAACCTGGCCCACTCCTTGATATTTTCAATAGCCTCATATGCATGTAAAAGTTGAACAATGAATAAAGAAGACCATAGAAGAATTGATACATTTGAATTATGGTGTTGAAGGAGAATATTAAAAGTACCATGGACTGTCAGAAAAACAAACAAATTTGCATTGAAAGAAATCCAACCAGAATGCTGCTTAGAAGTCCAGATGGCCTGTTTTCATCTATCATACTTTGGACATATTGTCAGGATGGACCAGTCTCTGGAGAAGGGCATAATGCTTGGTAAAGTGGATGGTCAGCAAAAAAGTAGAAGATCCCCAATGAGACGGACTGACACAGTGGTAACAGCAATTCATTCAAACATGACAACTATTGTGAGATTGGCACAGGACCGAGCTATTCTATTCTGTTCTGCATATGGACACTATAAATAGGCACCAACTCGATGGCACCTAACAATTATGATTTAGGAGTCCTGGTATTGTGCTTTTGGATAAGCAATGGAGTATTAACTGCAAGAGCAATGGCTCAATCCCACCAGCTGCTGCTCAGGAACCCTATACATGGCTGATATGAGTTGGAACCAACTCAGAGGTATAAAACAACAACAACAGCATGATGATTTAAAATTGAATAAGAATATTTTTTAAAGTATTTCAAACAGTACATAACATATATTAAGAACATGCTAGTAGATGAGGTGACTAAATGGGTAAGACACTGGACTGATAGTCTATTGTGCTTTGCAAGTGTGATCTAAGTCCCATTCTTTACAGTCTGTAGTTTCTACTGCTTATTTTTAGTTCTAGCCCTGAGGTGGCACTGTAGGATAAGCACTAGACTGAAAACCATAAGGTGGCAGATCAAACCTGCCAGTTACTATTGGAAACCCTATACAGGGCCACTATGAGTAAGAATTGCACAGCAAAAGCAATAACAACAAAATATTAAATAAACATCTTTTAAAAATAAGACTATATTTACTAGTGAGTGGAAGAGGTGGAAAGGCAGCAATGAAGAATTGGGCTGAATTCAACTACATTCCATAGACTTCTGTTGAACTGGAGAAGAGAGAGAGAAATGGAAGGGGGTGATTGTTCTGAAGTGTGGTGAGACCTGGGGACTCCTGAACCCATGGACAAGGATATAGCTATGAAGGACTAGAGCTGACAATGAAGCATCCAGCTGATGTGAAGTGAGGGAAGATGCACAAGAAAGCCCAAACTTGCAGATAGTACCCATTTGACCTAGCCTTGATGGTTTAATAATCATAACTCAACTAGAGGAAGACAAAAAAGCAATTTCTGATAAAGGAAATGAGTGTAAATTGCTACAATTTGATGACCTTGACCTATACCTGTGGAATCCTGGTGTGGTGCTGTGGGTTAATATGCTAGACTGCAAAGCCATTTGAACTGCAATGTCAGTGGTTCAAGCTCACCAGTTGCTCCTCAGAAACCCTAAACAGGGTCACTATGGGTCAGACAAGGGAGAACAGCAAAAGTGGAGGGCAGGACCCTATACAGAGAAGTAGCAACTCCATAGATGGAGGCAGAGATGAGGACATGGAGAGAGGGAGTAGTTGAGGACTCTGGAATCATGGAAAGAGAGGGACTGGGTGCTGGCAGCCAGGAGGCAGGATTGCAGAATTTGCCCTTCAGTTGTTTAAATTATTATATATTCCTGAGTGCTTCTATGTAAACTCCCCTGCCCCCCCCAAAAAAAAAATGAGACCATAATGTTAGATAACCTGTTTTTAAAATTTTTCATTTTGCATGTTATCATGAAATGTCAGTTATTTTTTTTTCCCCATAGCATTATTGGATGGCTGCATAACACTCAACTGGACTGCATTGAAGTACATCTACTACAATCATATAGATGTATTTTTGTTGTTATTAATTGCCGTTGAGTCGGTTTCGACCCATAGCGACCCTATACAGGGTTTCCAAGGGTGTAAATTTTACAGGAGTAGAAAGCTTCATCTTTCTCCTGCGGAGTGGCTGGTAGTTTCGAACCGCTGACCTTAAGGTTCGCAGCCCCATTCGTAACCACTACGCTACCAGAGCTCCTTATTATTATTTAAATAATGGAAGCCTTATAATTCAATTATAGCTTTATATTTTTCATAGTTTTCTTAAGATAAATTTCTAGTGTTGCTGGATCTAATTTTATACATTTTGAATAGTTCAGATATATACAGCCAAGTTTTCTTTTTTTTCAAGGTAGCATCAATTTGCATTTCCATCAACTATATGAATATATTGTTGCATAGAAGCTCTGTATGCTAAATTTAAAGCATGCCAGATATTTTGTGCTATGTTAATAAAACAAGTTAATGCTAAAATATAAAGGTTTTGTAAGTCCAGCATTTTGTCTTTTTTTTACTTACCTCTTTTCATTTTACTCTTTCTTCCTTAATTTAATCTAAGACTCAAAAGCCCTTTTAATTTCCTTTTTATAAAAATACTATGCAATTTTTGATAATCTCCTATGCATGGGAAAGCTGGACAGTGAATAAGGAAGATCATAGAAGAATTGATGATTTTGAGTTTATGGTGTTTGGAGGAGAATATTGAAAGTGCCATGGCTGCCCAAAGTACCAATAGATCCATTCTGGAAGAAGTGCAGGCAGAGTGCTCCTTGAAAGCCAAGATGGCCAAACTTCATCTCTAATACTTCAGACATACTGTCAGGAGGGACCTGTCACTGGAGAAGGATATCATGTTTGGTGAGGTGAAGGGTCAGAGAAAAAGAGGAAGACCCCCCAATGAGATGAATTGGCCAAGTGGCAGCATCGATGGTCTCAAGCGTGGCAACAATAGTGAGGTTGGCCCAGGATCAGGCAGTGTTTCGTTCTACTGTACATAAGGCCGCTATGGGCTGGTATCCACTCGATGGCACCTAATAACAACAACAACGATGTAATTTATTATCTTATAAAGTATCATGTAATTTATTATATAATTTCAATTAACTATTTGAATTTCTTAGTTTTGAAGCAGGAATCCTCTCTTTGCTACTGTTTTTCACTGCTGTCGAGTCAGTTCTGATTCATGGTGGTGGTGGTCATGTGCTGTGGGGTCAGTCCAAGTCAAAACCACCCTTCCTAAGGTTTCCAAAGCTATAAATCTTTACGAGAGCAGAAACACTCGTATCTCTCCCATGGAATGACTGGTAGTTTAGAACTGCTGACATTGAGGCGTAATCACTAAACTAGCTATCCTGTATAGGAGTGACTGGTAAGTTTGAACTACTGATCTTGAGGTTCAAATCAACCATGAGTTTTAGTACTTATCCTACTGCACTACACCTTTGACTTATCTAAGTATCTAGTACCAATCAGTACAAACAAATGGATTTGTAAATTTCTCCTTTAATAAGACAGCTTTCAGGTATATGAAGCCTGCAGATAAAATCCTGAGCAAATGAATTTTCTGAGATCCCAAAGCTGAGTTTTCCTCACTCTTGAGTTTGGCTAGAAATGGCAAATTATTGACTATAATAGTTGCTTATTTTATTCAAATTTAGAATATTTTTCTTTAGAAATAATTCTTATGTAAGTGAACACCAAGCCTCCTCTAATTTAATGGTGTCATTCTGCTACCTACCTATACACTTATCTCTAGCTGTTGTGGTTATTTTAGTGATTTTGTAGGATTTTCTTTTTGAGATAAGTGTTGTTGAGTTTTTGTTGTTGATTTTGTGGCATTTTTCAATACCATACCACCCTTTGGTAATTATCTCTGCTAATTCATTTCACTTCTGTATTGGTGATTAATATTTAGTATTGATGCTTATGTGTTTAATCAGTTTTAGGAATAATCATATTTTAATGTCTTCATCTTGTTTCAGCATATAATGCTCTGGAATTTTCAGTTTCTGAGGTATAGCTTATAGAGTACAGACTTCCCATGGAGATTTTGTGACAGGTCACATTAATATATATTGCTGCAAGAAATATTTCTTTCTATATATTAGCTTTCACAAATACTGTTAGATGTCTTTGTTCCATTGTTCCTGCTCATGCCTCCATCTTCCTGTAAATGCATCACTCAGATTTCAAAGAGTTGCTTCTCTCTCTTTCTCTTTCTTAATCTCTGTTGACACAGGATTCTCTCTCAAGTCAAATACTTGACCATCATTTATTCACTTGATTAAATGTAAGGTGTTTAAGAGAGCCTCCCAATTATACCCTTGTGTTAATAATGTACAGCCCAAACATGAGGATGTATTTTTAACATTCCTGAGCACATAACAGGTACCTGTCACTTATATGTGCTATCTAAACCATAGTGTTGTTCTTGTTGCTAAGTGCCATCATGTGTCATTAGGAATGCTATTTCTGAAAAAAGTAATCCATCATATTATAGTTTTCTTTTGCTTTGCATTGTCATTTGACAACTCTATTATTCTCTTCTGGTTTAACTTTGTTGGAATTAAGTGTCAGCAGAAAAATATTTTGTTGATTTTTATTTCCCAAAGTACATATTGAGTTTGTTTTTAGGAAACTGCATCATGATATTGTTTTAGTTCATCCATAAAACAAATGATTCTCAAACATTCCATAAGATAAAGTGAAAAGCAATATCTCTCTTGTTTTTCTCACAGTAGCTTAGAATTTCTTCCTGCATAAGCAAAAGAGTTATGTTTTATACCCACAATATGGTGAAAAACCTCTGAAGCCATTTATAGATTTAATTTCTTAGACGATATTCATAGTGTAGCTCAATAAATGTACCCATGTTTAGCTGTGATTAACAAAGACAATGTGTAGATAAAACCCATAAGGTAACAAATGCTCATTTTGAATGAACAGTTTAACATCCTGTAGAATCTTTTTGGCTCTAGCTCCATCATTTGGCATAAATAATCAACATAATTTATCAATAATAGTATGTTTAAGGCATCCAGTTACTTGGATTTGCAGGCCAAAACTTTGCTGCAGTTATTACAGACTGGAATATTTGTGAAACTCTTTCCTGAGATAGCAAAAGGAAGTAATTTAATTTCTGAACATTGGGCTATGTTCATATATGACTTTAATGATATTTAAAATTTAATGGCATAGTATAGCTAATGGAAAAACAATAGATGCTTTTGAGTTGATCAATGTGGTAGTTAAACTTCTGTGTCAACTTCTGTGACATAATTTGCAGTGGTTTGGCAGTTGACAGTTAACTTTATGATGATTGACTATTAGCAGCCTATCAACTGGAAGGATGTTTCTTTGTGTGTGTGGCCTGCTCCCAATATAATGGATATGCAGGAAAGACTCGCTCTCTTTCCCATTGGATCTGGACTTGGGAAGCTCTACCTCTACAACTGTAAGCCAGTTCCTTAATATAAAATTATCTTTATATATAAAGTGATTTTGCTTCTCTAGAAAATCCCACTTAAGATAGTTAGATATGAGTAAAATTCCATCTCTACTACTTTTACTTTTCATATATTAGACTCTTCAAACTTGAATGTTAGAAAATAAGACATTCTGTTAAACAAAGTGCATGTCACTTTAAATCCACTGCCATTAAGTCTATTTTGGCCATAGCAATCCTATGGGACAAAGTAGAATTGCTCCATTGAGTTTCCAAGGCTGTAATTTTTATGAAAGCGGACTCCCTCATTTTTCTCCTGCAAAGGTGACGGTGGGTTAAAATCACAAACCATTTGGTTAGCAGCCCAGCACTTGACCCACTGTGCCACCATGTGACCACTGTGCCACCATGTGACCACTATTTTGTTTTTTTTCTATGCTCAACCACCAAAGAAATTTTATGTAATCATAGTTATTACAGCATACTTATGAAGCAATTACTTATTCATAACATGCAAAAGACAGGTCTGAAGAACTTTTCATGCTTTATTCTCACCTACAATATGCTCTTGGGTGCCATTGAGTTAATTCTGACTCACAAGGAATCTATGCATAGCAGAATGAAACACTGCCTTGTTGTGCACCCACCTCATAATTGTTATGTTTGAGTCTATTGTTGCTGCCACTGGGTCAATTCATCTCATTGGAAGTATTCTTGCTTTAGACTGACTCTCCACTTTTCCAAGCTTAATGTCTTTCTCCAGGTACTGGTCACTACTAACAACATATCTAATTTACAAAAGATGAAGTCTCACCATCATCATTTCTAAGGTTTATTCTAGTTGTACTTTCTCCAAGACAATATGTTGGTGTTTCTGACAGTCCATGATACTGTCATATATCTCCAACACCATAATTCAAATGACTCAATTCTTCTGCTGCCTTTCTTATTCATTGCCCAACTTTCGCATGGATATGCACCCATTGAAAATACTGTGGATTGGAGCAGGTACATCTTAGTCCTCAAAGTGAAGATTTTTCTCTTTAACACTTTAAAGAGGAGTATTGTAGCAGATTTGCCTAGTGCAACATGTTGTTGATATTTTGACTGCTGCTTCCATGTGTGTTCATTGTGGATCCAAGCAAATTTTTGACAACTTTAATCTTTTTTTCTTTTTCTACATTGTTATTTATTGGCCAAGTTGTAAGAACTTCTGCTTTCTTTATGCGGAGGTAAATTTTGTTGTTGTTGTTGTTAAGTACTACTGAGTTGATAAACATACAGTTAAGTAAAATAAAAATAAAGAAATGTAAGCCAGTAATTTAACAATGAGCAACAAAAAAATCATGTATTAGATTTACACTTATAAAACAAGATTTTAGCAAAAACAATTTACTTTATAACAGAAAAATTAAGTTGAAACTTGATAATCCTTAAATTCATGGTTTTTTGTTTTTTTTGTTTTTTTTGCACTAAACATTATTATTTAATACAAACATTAAGCCAGGATCTACTCTGGATAACGCTGTGCAAACTGAAAAGGAATTCAACAATTATAACTCTTATTCCCAAAGATATATCAGGAAAAGTAAAACAATATGGTTATAAATCATAAAACTATTTATTTAAAAGTATATGAAAATGTGAAGCAAATTTTTTTCAACATATTCTTCATTTTGTGTATACACTTCTAAAGGTGGTATTTACATCTCTATGGGGTCCTGGTGTGGCCCTGTAAGACAATTACTAGACTGCTAGCCAAAAGGTGGGTCATTCAAACGCACCTGCTACTCCTCAGAAATGCTATACTGGGTCACTATGTGTCAGAACCAACTCAACAGCACACAATAATGACAACATCTCTTCCTGGTCTTGTGCTGTAGGATAAGCACTGGACTCCAAACCACATAGTAAATATTCAAACCCTCCAGTTCCTCTTTGGGAGCTCTATGAAGCATCACTATGAGTCAGAACCCACTAAATGACATTTAACAACAACAATCTCTTCCCTCATGAATTCTACACCATGTCAAAATGGCAGTTTTGACACTTTTGAGAGATTCAAATTTTGTTCTTTATAAATGTTCTTTGAGTTTGAGGAACAAGAAGAATTCTGAAGGGGCAAGATCAAGATTGTAGGATGTCTGAAGTAAGATTTCCCAGTGAAATTCTTGTAGAATCGCTCTTGCTATGCTTGAAAAACCAGCAGAGGCATTATGGCAATGGGAAAAAAAACAAAACCAACAACTCCTTGTTACCACATACTGGTACTTTTTCTCACCAATATAGTTTTCAGTTTTCTTAAAGTTTCTTCATAATAAATCTCTGTGATCATTCTGTGTCCTTTGATAAAAATCTGTCAATATTATTCTTTTGTTGTTGTTGTTATTGTTGTTGTTGTTGTTGTTAAGTGCCATCAAGTCAACTCTGACCCATAGTGACTCTGTAATAGGGTTTCAAGGAGCAGCTGATGAGTTTGAACCACCGATTTTGCAGTTCATACAGCTTCCTAGTCTGGCACCTTAATCCACAGTGTCACACCAGGACTCCTTTAGAATCCCCCAAAATAGTTATCATAAACTTCTGAGTGTCACTGTATGTTCTGAATTTAATTGAATAAGCAGGTCCTCTCCAAAGTCATTCTTTTAACTGGCTCTTTTTAGAAGACACATAACAAACTAAGATGAATGTATTACTGAGATAACTTGCCTGAAGCCATGTCTTCTAGAATGAATCCATGCAAGTCTGAACTGCAACCCTAAAATCAATACTTTTTGACCTGTCCTTGCATGAGTTTATTTTCTTCATTTATTTTAATATTTATTTTGTGATATCTTAAGGAGTGCCGATAGAGCACTGTAGGATCAGCAGTAGACTGCTAACAACAAAGTTAGTGGTTCAAACATTCCAACTACTCTTCAGAAACCCAACACAGGGTCATTATGAGTTGGAATTGACTCAACAGCACACAACAGACAAAAAAATATTTAAAAGTCCTGGTATTGCTCTGTAGGGTAATCACTGACCTGTTAATTCATGTTTGGCAATTCAAATCCACCATTCACTCCTTAGAAGCCCTATGTAGGGTTGCTGAGTTGAAACCAACTAGATGACACTTAATAACAACAACAACAACAATCATGGAGCGCAAAGATGTCACTTTGAGGACCAAGATGTGAGTAACCCAAGCCATGGTATTTTCAATGGCCTCACATGTAATGGAAAGTGTTACAATGAACAAGGAAGATTAGAGAAGAATTAAATTTGAATTATGGTGTTAGCAAAGAGTGCTTAAAGCACCATGGATTACCAGAAGAACAAACAAATCTTTTTTGGAAGAAGTAAAGCCAGAATTCTCCTTAGAAGTAAATTTGGTGAGACGTCGACTTATGTATTTTGGACATGCTATCAGGAGGCACCAGTCCCTGAAAAAGGACAGCCTGCTTCATAAATTAGAGTAAGGAGAAAAGTGAAAGAATCCCAATGAGGTGAATTAACACAGTGGCTACAATAATGGGCTTAACCATTAAAAAACAAGACCCATCTGATGTCAGCAATGATATCCATTATTCCATGTCCTCTTCTGAATCTGACTTGAATTTCTAGTAACTTCTTATCGATGTAGTGCTAACACTATTTTTCAATTATCATAAGAAAAATTTTATTTGAGCATGATATTTCTAATATTATTTGATAATTTACACATTCCATTTGATCACCTTTCTTTGGAATAGGCACAAATAAGAATCTCTTCTAATCAGTTGACCAGGTAGCTGTCTTCTAAATTTCTTGATACAGATGAATGAGCTCCTCCAGTGCTGCATCAGTTTGTTGAAACATTTCAATTTCTATTCCATCAATTCCTGAATCCTGATGTTTTGCCACTGCCTTCAATGTAGCTTAGACATCTTCTTTAATATCCTTGTTACTAGATCATATACTACCTCTTGAGATAATTGTACATCAGCCAATTCTTTTTGATACTGTGACTGTGTATTCCTCCATTTTTCTTTTGATGCTCCACACTTCATCCAATATTTTATCCACAATACATTTACATATATATTAAAACTTATAAAAAGTAAAAGCCTTGTAAGAGTTAAGCCTATCAGAGAAGGGAAATTAAAATATTTTCCATTAAGAAAAGTAAAAGAAGAGTGGTAAGATTGTACCCTTTCTAAGGCAGAAAACTATTGAGACCCAGAAAAATAAGGCAGTTCAGAGTTAAGTTCTCACAGTATTCATTCTACCTAGCATTTATATATATGACTTTTACAGTACTGAAGGAAACTTTAGTTTTACTGCACTATTTTCTTTCATTTTAAAATGTGGTTATTAATACAATGAAGTCTCTTTAAGATATTCAATGTCTCTGATTTGCTAATTGAATACCATTCATATACTTTAATGGCACTTAATTATATTTTGATGTTGTCTCAATTTTCTGTTCTAGCTAGTTCTATACAACCACTTGTCTGTCAGTTTG
>NW_006408703.1:4183024-4184600 GCF_000296735.1 Chrysochloris asiatica
ACAAAGAAGAGACCAACTAAAATGATGTCAGATTCGAGTCAGAAACTTGATTTCAAGAGGAGAGATGCTAAAGAAAATGGAGAAAGGGAGGATATTAAAGAGCTGAACACAAAATTTCAAAGGGCATCTTGAGAAGACAAGTTAAATATAATTAAATGTACAAAGTTGTGGAGTTAAAAAAACCAAAAGGGAAGAACACACTCAGCATTTCTCAAGCTGAGGAAGCTGAAGAAAAAATTCAAGGTTCATCTTTCAATATTGAAGGATTCTATTAGCAAAATATCAGATGATGCAGAAAGCATCAAAAGAAGATGGAATAAATACACAAAGTCACTGTACCAAAAATATATGGTCCATGTTCATCCATTTTAAGTGGTAACATTAAGAGCCAATGATATTTAAGGAGGAAGCACAAGGTGCACTGAGGGGATTGGCAAAGAACAAGGCTTTGGGAGTTTATGGAATACAAATTGAAGCCTTTCAACACATTGATAAAGCACTGGAGGCACTCAATAATCTATACCCAGAAATTTGGAAGACAACTACCGGGCCAACTGATTTGAAGAGATTCATATTTATTCTCATTCCAAAGAGAGGTGACCCAGTGGAATGCAGAAATCATTGGACAGTATCATTAATATCGCATGCAAATAAAATTTTGCTAAAGATGATAGAAAAACAGCTGTAACAGTACATTGACAGGAAACTGTCACATGTTCAAGCTGGATTTAAACGAGAACTTGGAACAAAGGATATCATTGCTGATGTCAGGTGGCTCTTGGTGGAATGCAAAGAACACCAAAAAGATATTTACCTGTGCTTTATTGACTATGCAAAGTTGTTGATTGTGTAAGATCATGACCAGCTATGGACAACATTGTTGAGAATGAGTATTACAGAAGACATTAATTGCTCATGAGGAACCTGTACGTAGGCCAATTGTTCAAACAGGACAGGTGAACACTGATTGGCTTAAAATTAAGAAATGTGTGTGCCAGGGTTATATTGTTTCACCATACTTAATCAATCTGTATATTCAGCAAATAATTCAAGAAGCTAGATTTTTTGAAGAAAAACATGGAATCAGGTTTGGAGGAAGATTCATTAGCAACCAGTGATATGTAGATGACACAACCTTTCTTGTTAAAAATGAATAAGACTTAAAATAGTTACTAATGATGATCAAAGACCACAGCCTTTAGCATGGGTTGCACCTCAATGTAAAGAAAACAAAATCCTCACTGATGGACTAATAAATTAAAAAAAAAAAAATGGAGAAAAGATTGAAATTTTCAAAGACTCCATTTTCCTTGGATCAACCATCAATACTCATGAAGCAGCAGTCAAATTATCAAACCATATATTGCATTAGGCAAATCTGCCGCACAAGATCTCTGTAAAGTGTTCAAGAGCAAAGATGTCAGTTTAAGGAATAACATGTGCTTGACCCAAGCCATGTATTTTTCAATCACCTCATATAACTGTAAAAACTCTGCTGTTCATAAGGTCAAGGACAGTTAACCAAAGGTTACTTTATAGTATATATATGCATATATATTTATATGAAACAATACAA
>NW_006408703.1:4185166-4186716 GCF_000296735.1 Chrysochloris asiatica
CCTCTAAAGGGTTTCTGAGGAGCAGAGCTGCTGATTAGGCATTATATGATAAGTACTCGCTGGCAAGGTGGGTTTGCACACCCTTGTCATGGATCAAACTCACTAGCTGCTCCTCAGAAACCCTATACAGGGTTGCGATGAGTTGGAACCAACTCGATGGCACTTAAGAACAATAACAACACACCACACACACATGTATGCTTCTTGTTGCAAGCCATTGAATCAGTTTTGACTCAGAGACCCTACAAAGTAGAACTGCTTCGTGTGGTTTTCTAGGCGGTAAAGTTCATTGGAATAGATGGCATAGTTACTTCTGCCTGAAGATTGGAATCCAGCCTTTTTGTTAGCAGCCAAGTTCTTCATCACTGCACAACCAAGCACTCCTTTTAGTCTAGGGTACCTGGTGTGGCTTGTAGGATAGATAGGCAGTCGCTACTAAGCACAAGGTTGGCGGTTTAAACCTACCCTCATGGTGTGGCACTGTCACCTAATGTGCTGAATTAGAAGGTTGTTTGTACTGCAAGGTCCGAGGTTAAAATTCACCAGCCGGTCCTTGAATACCCTATACAGAGCCTCTATGAGTCAGAATAGACTCAGTGGCACTTAACAACAACAATCACTCCTAGGAAACCAAATACAGGGTCCTTATTAGTCAACACGGAGTCACAGCACTTAACAACAACAGTCTCTACTTAGTTTGGGCTTTGTGCTATTGGGCTGACCTTACATTTTCCTGCATGTGTGTTTGAATTAATTAATTAATAGGAATAAAATTATAATTGTTCCTATATTACACTGCTCCATGACTTTCTCCTTCCCTTGTTTAGTTATATAACACAAGTGATTTTTTATGAAATCTCTCAATCCCTTAACTAAGATGAAATTACACAAATCTTACTCATTTTATAATGAAAACACTAAATATCAGAAATTTCAGAAAATTAATCTAAATAAGAGAGACTTGTAGAACCATGATGTCCAAATTTTATATGATCTGATTTTCTTTCTTCTTTCTTTTTTTATTCATTCCTTTGCCAAGGTATCCCCAACTATGTTTTCATAGCAATTAATATTTTAATCTATCAAACCTAATGCCTTTTTTTAACAACCTCACTAAAGCACAATTTTAAAAGCAACAGTGGGAATGAAACAAGATACACTGAAAACATAGAAAACCTAAAACTTAGCCCATATTTGAGTTGTTGGTGTTGTTTTTAAGTGCCGTCAAGTTGATTCCAACCCATAGAGACCCTGTATAGGGTTTCTGAGGAGCAGCTGGTGAGCTTGAACCACCGACCTTGCAGTTCAACGGCTTTGCAGTCTGGCACATTAACACACAGTGCCACACCAGGACTCAAGAAAAATGGGAATAAGATAAGAGGCTACATTTCTGTCATATTTCTTTCAGTTCTAAAAAATATATGAGTATTCCTCATTATTGATGGCATTAAAAGAAAAGAAAGGAAATACACTAAAACAACAATAGGGTTACTTTTAAATAGAATCATAAAACATAGTTTAAGATTTGTTTAACAATTAAGTATCTAAAT
>NW_006408703.1:4187926-4189245 GCF_000296735.1 Chrysochloris asiatica
TTGTCTGATGCTAAGTATACAAAGCTGAAAATATAAGGCAAAGCAGAGAGAGAGAAGCTGTTTGATTCAAGAGGTTTTGTGCAAGCTACTTTTCATTGTTTTTTGATACAGAGTAATATGGAAAGCTACAAGTGTTCCTTGTGTTTTGATTGCTTAATTTCTTACTTGTCTTAACCTTGTAAAAAACTTAAGAGTAATTCACTGTTGTGGTTTTTTGGAGCTGATATATAACCTTTATGAAGTACTCCATGAACAAATCTTATGTCTTTTACTATTTTTTCCTATTGTATTTGCTGAATTATTTCTCCTGTTTCTCTGTTGACTCTGACTTTTAATCTTTGTGTGTGCTCATTTTAATTATTTTGATGATTTCCATTAAAAGCTTAAAATCATTTCAAGGGCTCATTTATAAATATATGAGATTTTAGCAGAAACAATTTACACTTTATTGAAATAAAATAAATACCACTTCTATTTTCAAGAATATTAATCTGTTTATTAAATGTTGTAGATTTTTTTAAAAAAATCATGTAGATGACATAAATTGTCTAAGTAAATTATAATTTTGTCCCAAGCTTATGTTGTTGTTGTTGTTAAATGCCGTGGAGTTGATTCTGACTTATAGCGACCATGAGTATGGTTTCCAAGACTGTAAATCTTGGAGGGAACAGAAAGCCTTATATTTCTTCCACTTAGCTTAACATGTGGGGCTCAAACTATCACCCATGTCATTTGTAGTACAATTCTTATTCTGCAGAATGACCATGCAACAAAGTTCATATGGTGGTGGTGGTTATGTGCCATGGAGTAGGTTCCGACTCATAGCGACGCTGCACAGGGTTTCCGAGGTTGTAATTCTTTACGGAAGCAGAAAGCCTCATCTTTCTCCCATGCAATAGTTGGTAGTTTTGAATTGCTGACCTGAAGGTTTGCAGTCTGTTGTATAACCACTACGCTACCAGAGCTCCTTCCATATAACTAAACCTTATTCCACATAAGAAATCATTCTTCTATATACCCTGGTCTGACTTGAGTAACCATGCTGTTGTTAAATGCCATTGAGTCAGTTCCAACTCATAATGATCCTGTATAGGGTTTTCAATGAGCGACTGTTGGGTTTGAACCACTGACATGTTGCTAGCTGTCCATTGCTTATCATATAACAACTCACCAGAATTCCCTTTCTCATTTATATCAATATATTAATGATAGTAGCCTAAATTATATGTTTCAGATCTCTGTAAATGAAGGCATTTAACACCAGTAATTCACAAAAAGATTAGTCAATAAAATGCTATAAAACTAGAAATCAACAATAG
>NW_006408703.1:4193762-4195348 GCF_000296735.1 Chrysochloris asiatica
ATTTTTTTACCATTTCACTTTTTCAAATCAGTAAATGCAAATATCACATTTATCACATTGATGCAAATAATGTGCATGTTCTACTTTTTTATTTATTTATTTATTTTGGCCTAGCATGCCCTACATAGCCACCTTATGAAAATTCCTCACATAAGGATGGAAGAAGGACATAATTGGTAAATTATTTGCATAAAAAGACAGTAATGTTACTTACTCTCTAGCAGAAACTAGACTTCTTTACAGTCAAATTAAAAAGGGCTGTTCTTAGTAAATATGATTAGGAAATCCAAATAGCAAGAAATTTGTAATGATTTAACTAAAAGCCCCTTCTACAAAACTATTTTCATTTGTTTTTACAAAGTCAGTTTGTTAGTTTGTTGTTGTTGTTGTTGTTGTTATGTGCCGTCAAGTCAGTTCCGACCCATAACGACCCTGTGTAGGGTTTCTGAGGAGCAGCTGGTGAGCTTGAACCGCTGACCTTGCAATTCAAATGGCTTTGCAGTCTAGTGCATTAACCCACACCACCACACCAGGACTCCAGTTTGTTAGTTTATCTGCTTTTAATTCAAAATACTTCTGTACTTCTGTCCTGTTTACATGTAGGCCTCACCTGCCTACATTTTGTTGGTAAATTTACAAGAATTTCTTATGCTAATTGCTATAAAATATTCTATTCTCTCATATTTTTCTTAAGAAGTCAAGGTCAGACTTTAACCATGCTTGGTGAATATATGACAAGCTTAATTTTGTACAGATATTGTTTGAAATGTAAACTTCTGCTTCAAGCAAAAGCAAAACAAAAGGGACAAGATTTACCCTTTTGCCTAAAACAAGCAACAACAAAAAATATAGAGAGCTATATTAAAGAAATGGTTTTGAAAATACCAGATGTCAGGCAATGAAAAACAGTGATTCCCAAATTATGGGAAATAAATCAGATGAACTTAGTGATTGGGACAGCATAGTACATTCAGAGTATTTAGACTGCAAAACAACAAAGCATTTGGGATATGGAGGACAGAGTATGGAGGATTGATTTGTATAGAAAGGCCACTGAATATCTGTATATGTACTTTCTCAAATATTCCATTTGTTGTTGTTAAGTGCCATTTAGTCAGTTCGAGCTCAAAGTACCCCTGTATAGGGTTTACAGGGAGTAACTGGTGAGCTTGAACCGCTGACCTTGAAGTTCAAACTGACATTGCAGTCCAGTGCAATTGACCCCAAGTATTCAATTAAGTGCCAATTATTATATACATATGAAGACACTGCCTGAGGTCAAAAAAAGAATTAATCAAGAGGCTTATACTGAATAGTACTTGGTATATACGCAGGACAAAGTAGAGTGATGTTCCTATTAGACTAAAACATCTTAATTCACAAAGCATTGGATGGAGTATTCAGGAGGATCTTGACTCTGTGGTAATGAATCATTAGTTGTAAACTCTGGGCAATCAGCAAATCTTAAAAATGGTCCTGTGTAATTTAACTGTGAATCAGAAAAAAAGTTCAAGGATGTATATGTTGTTATCGTTGATAAGTGTCTTCAAGTTAGTTCTCATTCATGGCCAATCTGTGTAGTGCTT
>NW_006408703.1:4196638-4198293 GCF_000296735.1 Chrysochloris asiatica
CATCCTTCTGATATTCTCTGCTTTCAGCCAAGATCCATCGGACATCAGCAATGATAGCTTTTTTTTTACTCAGAAAGCTATCTATATAGGAATGGAAAAATCCCACAAGGTAAAATTCACCATGTCTTTTATCCAAAAGGGAGAACAATTTTAAAAGCCAGATATTCAAAGAAGTCGAAATGCATGTCACATAATAATGGAATGTATCAATCACTTAATGCAAACTCAGACCTGATAACAATGTTATAATAGCAGACATGAACATTAAAACAGGTATTAAAACTGCCTTATGTGTTTTAAACATAAGCATGTATTTCATATTTTCAAAGGCAAATTTGCTAAGTTCTGTCTAGTCAGTTCCAATTCAGTGACTCTGTATAGAGTTTCCAAGGAGAAGCTGGTGGGTTTGAACCATCAACCTTGCAATTAGCAGTCCAGGGCTTATTCTACAGTACCACACCTGGAAGTTACCTGAAAAAAAAAAAAAAATGAAACTGAACTTCTAGAAATTCAATGTATATTTTCTAAGATAACAAAATATACTGGGTGAAACTATTGGATTAAATGTTTTAGAAAACAGAAATGCCACAAATTGTGACTAATGAATGAAAATTTATTTCCTGTTGTTATTGCTAGATGCTATTTTGTCAGGTTAGACACATAGCAATCATATACAAAACAAATAAACCAAATAACAAAACAATTCCTTATCGTGTCAAAACTCAAAATTGCTGTTGTGTTTGAACCCATTGTTGCTGCCACAGTCAATTCATCATGTTTAGTGTTTTTATCTAAAAAGGCTTACCCTTATTTTACCAAGCATGATGTCCATCTCCAAGGACAGATCATTCCTGACAATATATCCTAAGAATCACAAATAAAGTATTCCTATCCTCTCTTCTAAGAGTGTACTCCTTCCGAGGCAAATTTGTTCTTCTGGCAGTCCATGGTTCTTTCAATATTCTTCACCAATACCATAATTCAAATGCATCAAATCGTCTAAGGTCTTCCTAATTTCTTGTCCAGCTTTCTCATGCATGAGGTAATTGAAAATACCATGACTGAGATCAGGCATACCTGGTCCTTAAACTGATATATATGCTCTTTAACACTTCAAAAAAAAGTATTTTGCAGTAGATTTGCCTGCAATATGTCCTTTGATTTCCTGGCTGCTGCTTCCATGAGTGTTGATATCAATCTTTCTACATATCAGGATGCTATTTATTGATCATGAGGATTTTCATTTTCTTTACATTGAGGTATAATCCTATAAGGTTTGATCTTCATCAATAAAGATATCAAATTCATTTAATTTTATTTCCAGTACCCAAGGTTGTGCTATAATCATATGTTAATGAGTGTTCCTCTAATATTGATACCATGTTCTCCTTCATATAACTCAGCTTCTCAGATTATTTGTTCAGCACACAGATTGAATTGAGTATGGTGAAAGGACGCAACCCTGCCACACACTTACTGATTTAAACCATTCAGTATCCAAGTGTTCTGTTCTAATGACTAGTTCCTGGTCTATGCACAGGTTACTCAAGAGCACAATAAAGTGTTCGAGAATACTGATTCCACCTGAAGCTATCCAAAATTTGCTATGATACACACAGTTAAATGTCTTTGCATAGTCAATAAAATACAAGTAA
>NW_006408703.1:4199283-4202807 GCF_000296735.1 Chrysochloris asiatica
TTCATATGTTGGTTCTCATGGATGTGTTTTAATCTTCTTCAGCTTCAGCCTGAATTTGCATATGAACAATTGATGCCCCGGTCCACAGTCAGCCCCTGGCCTTGTTTTGGATGATCATATTCATCTTTTACCACAATCCTAGTCGATTTGATTACTGTGTATTCCATCTCTTGAGGTCTATATATACCTTTTATGTTGTTGAAAGAGGTATTTGCAATTAGTAAGTCATTGGTTATGCAAAATTCTACCAAGCATTGTTTCTATCACCAAGGTCATATTTCCAACTACCTATCCTTCCTCTTTGTTTCTAATTTTTGCATTCCCAAAACCAGTAATTATCAATGTTTCTTGACTGCATTTTTTATCAATTTCAGACTAAAGAAGTTGGTAGAATTCTTCAATTTCATCATCACTGGCTCCAGTGGCTGCTGTGTAAATTTAAATATGGGTATTAACTGGTCTTCCTTGTAGGCACATGGATATTATCCTATTATCCTACAGACAGCATTGTACTTCAAGATAGATCTTGAAAAGTTATTTTTCATGATGAATGCAGCGCTATTCTTTATCAATTTGTGGTTCCTGGCAAAGAAAATCATATCATTTTCTGGTACAATATGTCAAATACCTGTCCATTTCAGCTTGCTAATGCCTAGGATACCCATCTTTATGTGCCCATTTCATTTTGTACAACTCTCAATTATCCTTAATTCATAGTTTGTAATTTCATGCCCCAATTATTAATGGATGTTTGAAGGTGTTTCTTGCCCCATGAGCAAATGAGGGATCCCAAATCATTGCTCAGTTCACATCCTTGAGTAGGCAGTTCTTCCCCATTCATATTTTAAGTGCCTTCCAACCTAAAGGACTTATCATTCAGCACTATATCTGATGATATTCTACTGCTACTCATAAATTTTTCAGTGACTAACCATGCAGAGGTGGTCTGTCTGTCCTTCCTAAACTGTCTTAGTCATGAAGCTCCACTGAAATCTGCTGGTATGTAAAATACCAGTGGCATATCTTCCAGCATCACAGCAACAGTTAAGCAACCATAGAACAACAAACTAACAGATGAGTGGTTTTCTCACTGCTTTGAGGCTATAAAGCAAAATCCAGTCACCAGCTCCAAGGGAATGTTCTTTGTGCCTCTGAGGGGAATTCTTTTTTTAGCTTTTTTAATGATCTCCTCATTGTTCCTTGGAAATCTATATATCATCTTTTTTTCCCAATGATTAGTTGTTTCTGTGTATAAACTGCACTTTTTTTTTTTTACACCCAAAGTGATTAGTTTAAGACATTCCCTATACTGGTATGCCTTCATTAACATAACAAAGAAGACACCATTCCTAAATGTGATTACATCCACAGATGTATGAGTTAGGACTTGCAACACATATATGTTGGGGCATGATTCAGTCTGTAACAGTGATCTTGAAGCCATACAATCAAAATTATATAAAATAAAATAGAGAAAAATGTTTTATATGAACAAAGCTCCAGTGAGATGGGAGATAGCATCTAGCTCCCAAATATATATACATTAGAATCTCTGCTATGGATTGAGTTGTGCCCCTCAAATTATGTGTCAACTTGGTTGTACCATGATTCTCAATAATATGTAATTATCTTCCACTTTATGATCTGAAGCACTCAACTTATGTGTTATGAATCCTAACTAACCTCTATGAAATTAGTGATATTACTAGGAGTCACCAGTCGCTGGAGAAGGACAACATGCTTGATAAAGTAGAGGGTCAGCAAAAAAGAGGATGGCCTCCAAGGAGATGAACTGACACAGTAGCATTAACAATGGACTCAAACACAGTAACACTTGTGAGAATAGATCAGAACCAAGCAATGTTTCATTCTGTTGTACACAGGATCACTATGGATCAAAGCTGACTAAATGGAACCTAATGATAACAACAGGATGCTGTTAATGAGACTGGATTAAAAGTAGTTATATGAATGAAGCCCAAATGCAATCTAGAGGAATATGTGTCATTTTTAGTCAATCTCTTTTGAGCTATAAAGCAAGAAAGCAGAAATCAGAGGGACCAACCAGCAGGAAGAAAGAACATCTAGGAGTGGAGCCTGTCCTTTGGACCCAGGGTAGCTACACTAGCATATTTTAGACTCAACAAGAGAATTGATGCCAAGACACAAATGCTACAATTAAATAAGGCCCTTCACTATGAACAACATTAAAGCTATTTCCTAGAGTTGGTGCAGTGAATTTGGACTTCTAACCTCCTGAACTGTGAGAACATCCATTTATCTTTATTAATGCTATCTTTCCAATTGGGAAGTTTCTGATATATTAGCACTAGATAACTAAGACAGTCTGCAAAACAGTGCTATAGAGAGGGGGATATGTAAAACATTTCAAAATATAACAGTGTAAAAATTTCCAAATTTGAATGAAAATATAAAGTCACAAATTCCAAAAGCTCAAGGAATCTGACAAAAAGTATACCAAACAATACTATATTCAACTTCTTATAAAACCAATGACAAAGAGAAAATCTTTAGACTAATCAGGAAGAAAACCACATTTTGTGCAGAGGAATGAACAGATGAGTTAGAGTAAATGTCCAATTGTAAACAGTTAAAGCTAAAATACTACGGAGAAAATTCTTTAAAGTGCTGCAAGAGAAAAAAAAAAAAAACTAACTAAAATTCTATGCTTAGCAATTATATCTTTCAAAATCAAAACTGAAAAAAATAGGATTTGTCTGAGTATATAAAAGTTAAAAAAAAAATAATCATCAAAGAAGACCTGCACTAAAAGAATATAAAAAGTAGTGCTATCAGCAGAAAGAAGACTATGCCAGAAGAAAATGTGTTTATATAAAAAATAATGAGGATTACTGTTACTATCATTGCCATTGAATTAGCTCTGACACATGATGACCTTATACACAGCAGAATGAAACAGTACATCATCCTCATAACTGCTGTCATACTTGAGCCCATCGTCACAGCCACTGTGACAATACATGGAAGTCATCTTCTTTTTCACTGACCCTCTATATTGCCCAAGCATGATGTCCTTCTCCAGGTGTTGATCTCACCTGAAAAAATGTCCAAGTATGTGAGACAAAGTTTTGACATCCTCCATTCCAAGGAGCATTATGGTTGCATTTCTTTGAAGACATCTGTTTGTTCTTCTGGTAGTCAATGGTACTTTCGCTAGTCTTCACTAAAACCATAATTCAAATATATCAAATCTTCTGGGGTCTTCCTTTGTCATCATCCAGCTTTTCCATGCATATTGGGTGATTGAAAAATACCATGGCTTGGATCAGAAGCACCTTAGTTCTCAAAATATTATCTTTGCACTTTAACACTTTAAATACTTTGTTTGCAGCAGATTTGCCTAGTGCAGTATGACATTTATTTCTTGCCTGCTGCTTCCATGAACATTGACTGTGAATCCAAACAAACAGAAATCTTTAATAAATTATTTCTTGTATTTGTTTATCATGATGGTATTTATTTCTCTGGTTAAGAGGATTTTC
>NW_006408703.1:4203382-4209417 GCF_000296735.1 Chrysochloris asiatica
TTATACATACCTTTCTTGATTTTCATCTATTCAGTAACCCCTTGTATGGTTCGAATGACTGTATCTATGTACAAGGACCTCATAAACATAATTATTTAAATATATTTAAAATACAATTAATTATTTAAACAGAAATAAAGTGTAGGTTGGGGTTAATAGCATATATATAAATAAAATATCTATAAGCAATATCAAAAGATCAGGAGGGAAAAACAGAAGGATACCAGTGTCAGTCTCTTATATTATGTTGTTGTTAGGTGCCATGGAATCATTATAAACTCACAGCAGCCCTATGCACAACAGAACAAAACACTGCCTGGTCCTGGGCCAACCTCACAATTGTTGCCACGCCTGAGCCCATTGATGCTGCCACTTTGCCAATCCATCTTGATGGGGTTCTTCCTCTTTTTCTCTGAGCCTTCACTTTCCCATACATGATAGTCTTCTCCAGGGACTGGTCCCCCCTGACAACATGTCTGAAGTGCAAGAGATATATTGTAAGTAAAGCAATATAATTTCTCTTGAAGAAAGACTGTGATTAGATTAAGGTACATAATACAATTTCTAAAACAACCAGTATTATTTATAAATACATAGCTAAAAATCTAAGAAAAGATATTTAAAAAAATAAATCCTTAGAAATATTTGACTAATATTTTAGCAGAATTAATCTTTGCAAATTAATGCAGAAACTCCCCTGTAAAATGTTATATAAATGACAAAGATGGCCTATGCAAATTTTCCCAAGTTGTTTACTTCTTCATAGTAAGTTGAGGCTCATTAGCCAAAAAAAAGCCCAAGGGTTCCAAACTCAAATTTGTACACATCCAATTTTTTTTTAAAAAAAAGCATAAATAAGTAGACTTTTAGCCATTTAGAGCCTGTCTGTTTTAAATACCCTAAGAAAGTGAACCCAACATCTGCTATCCCCAGATACGATTAAATCCTGCAGTTATAAGGAACCTTCTCTCCACCCCCACCACACCTGCAGATGTCTTTTGGTGCCATCTGAGCTAGAGATTTCCCACCAGGTCGCAAGAAGACATTTCAAAAGCATAAGTCATCTACCATCCCTTTTTTTCTTTTCTGAGATTTTTGTGCCCTCTTCCCTTTCTGGTGCTTTCCACATCGCTTGCCTCTGGGAGACTTCGAGCTGTGGGGAGCTGATCACTGAATGTGGCTTTCAATGCATGAGCCCCAATAAGTCACAGCTCCTTGGAAACCCTATAGAGGGTCACGATGGGTTGGAACAGACTCAATGACACTTAACAACAACATATAACTACTATTCCATACATATCTTTTTCCTTGAGTAAACACCAGTTTCCTTGAACACAGTAAAACATTTAAACTGTCACTAATATGACAGTAGACAGTAGTTTCAGAGGCACTGACACTTGAGGTACAGGTACTTCTTCAAAGTCAAAGAACCAGTCAATATTGTAATCATACAGATTGACTTCAGAGCTGTCTCTTGGCCATTATGTTGATAGAGCAGTTATATCACTGTAGGATGATGCACACATTTCTCCTAGGAAAATAAAAGCACTCAAAGTATTTCTGCCTCATATCAATTATTACGTTTATGGTTAATGATCAAACAAAACTTATGCTCCTGTCAAAAAAGATATAAAATACTTTGAGATGGACAAAATAATTAAATGCATGTGTTTGTATGTATAGTCTCTGTAAACTATTTAGTGTTACCTCTATCTCTCCTTGTCTTTGAGGAATTTCCCCATTCTGCAGAAATCTGAAAGTAAAACAATTGGTTCTTAACCATGGAAATGCAAATAAACTTTACCTGACAGCTTGCAATTGATGTTGATCTGACTTCTATCGTTTGTAAATTTATTTCAGTATTCATGATGGCCTATATATGTCTTAAACTTTGAATTTTCCTTTGAATATATTGCAATGTTTTACTGATTCTAAATTTAATTAACTAGTTAGGTCATTGTCTATATTTATATTAACTTTGTAGTATTTATGATTTTACTTTAAACAATTACATTTTAGACTGCATAACTACTAGATAACAAATTAAGTAAACAAGGGACTTGACTACAGGATGGAGTTGTGAAGCAACACGTTTGTTGTTGGTGATAGATGCAATGGAGTTGGCTCTATCTATGCACAACAGAAGCAAACATTGCCTGTTTCTCTGCCATCCTCAAAATGGTTATTATGTTTGAGTCTATTGTAACCACTGTGTCAAACCATATCATTAATGGCCTTATTCTTTTCTCTGTCCTTTTACTTTGTATGATCTCTTTCTCTAGGGATTTCCTGATAACATGTTCAAAATATGAGACAAAACCTCACGATTCTTTTTTTTTTTTTTCATTTTACATTCATTCTATCATACATTGTTTCATTGCTATAGTTACCATCCCATCCATGCATCATCACCCAACCAAAGGGTATACCCTGCAAGCCTGCCCCCCTCTCCCCTCACGGTTCTCAGCACACAGCCCCTTTCCCTCTCTGGATCTCAAGTTCTCAGCCACTCCATCTCTTCACGTCATCTTCTCTGCTTTCGTCTCTGGCCTCACTGCTTCTCTGGGTAGGGTCTCGCTCTCTGCTCTTATCCATTGATGGTCCCAGGGCCCTCCACTCCTAGACTAAAAAGTTAATCACTCCCCTCCTTGCTATAAAATGTCCGCCTTTACATTTCCAACGCTCACAATCAGTCCTGATAACAATTATTCACTATTGCATCACAAGAGACCCATCTGCATTTCGTTTAATCAGCCCTTCCTGGACAGGCTGGATACTACTCACTGGAGACTCTACCTTCTTCCACGCCCTTTGGATCTAGGTTCCCTCTTGAAAGCTTGTAAGCCAGTCGCTTCTTGCCTTTGTAGCCCCCTGCCCCCCATTTTGGGTAGCCAATGTCCAAGTTGCCCCTCCCTGTCTACTCTGTGTGTAGAGGGGGTGGGAATAATTCTTTGCAGCAGGGACTTGTTTCCTCTTTTGAGCTACTGCATTTATAGGTGTAGGTCAAGTTTATCAAATTGTATCAGATGATGTTTTTTGCCTCTTCTTTCTTCTTTGGGTTAAGTTCTGTTCATCCAGTCATTGAAGCCAGGTCAAGTGGGTGTTCTTACGTCTGTCAACCCTCCTCTTACGTCTGTCCGCCCTCCTTTTATCAGCTGGTCACTTCATTCTCCACTCTAGTCCTCTGTGGCTGTGTCATTGACTCTGAGCCCACGAGTCCGAGGTCTTGCCATGCTGCTGGTCAACCAGGTCTCCACCCGGGTTCACAGGAGTCTGCTGAACGATGTAGGACTTAGCTCTCAGCTTCATTGATGTTCTTCCCTCACTTCCCCTTTTGGGTGATGAGCATGTATTCCCATTGTGTTTTAGTCTTGGAAGAGGATTTGCACGGAGAGGACCTGACCACTTTCCTTGATGGCTCCTGGGCAAGCAACTTGCTTGTTATTATAGTAACAGTCGGACTGCCCTTATTGTTTTGTATTTTTCCTGTGGGTCTTTCTTTCAAGAAGCATCTTCTGGTTTTCTAGCTGCTCCAGGCTGGTCTATTCATTCTTTCAAGAGGAAAATTTCCCATCTCTGAAGATCTGGATGTGGTTCAGGCTTCCACCTGTAGTCTTATGTAATATAGAGGCTCCTCAGGAAACCTCCTTTACTGGACACATTGTAGCCCCATTTTAGGTATTCCAATCAGTTATAGGCAGAAGACAAAGCCTCACGATTCTTGCTTCTAAGGAACGTTCAAGTTGTGTTTCTTCCAATACTGGTTTATTCATGCTTCTGGAAGTCCATAATGTATTCAGTATTCTTTGCCAACACCATTTTCAAATGTATCAATTCCTCACTGGCCTTCCTTATTTATGGTTCGGCTTTTACGTGTATATAAGATGACTGAAAATAGCATGGCTTGAGTAAGGCACAATTTAGTCCTCAAGGTAAAATATTTTATCTTTAACACTTAAAAGACGTCTTTTGCAGCAGATTTATTTAATGCAATAGGTCATTTGATTTCTTAACTGATGCTTCCTTGGACTCCACTGTGTTGTTTCTGAGGCTGTAAATCTTTACGCGAGCAGAAAGGTTCGTCTTTCTCCTGCTGAATTGCTGGTAGATTTGGAATGCTTACATTGAGGTTTGCAGCCCAATTTATAATCTACAACACTACTAAGTAAATTCAAAACCTTAACAACTTTAGTCTTTCCTCTATTCAACATGACGTGTTTTACACATTTCCTGATTTTTGTTTTTTTTACACTGAGGTACAATCCATATTGAAGGTTTTATCTTGATTTTCATCAGTAAGTACTTCAGGTCTTCTTCACTTTCAGCAAGTAATTTTGTGGCATCTAGATTATTACAGGTTGTTAATGAGCTTCCTCTAATCCTGATGCTATGCTCTTCTTCACATAGTCCAGTTTCTCAAGTTATTCACTCAGCATACAGGCTTGAGTAAGAATAGCGAAAAGATACAATCCTGATACATACCTTTCCTGCCTTTAAAACGCACAATGTCCCCTTGGTTTTTTACAAAGGCTTCCTCTTGATCCATGGCCAGGTTTCACATGAGCACAATTAAGTGTCTTGGATATTCCATTCTTCGCAATGTTATCCATAGTTCTTTATGATCCACACAGTCAAATGTCTATTCATAGTTAATAAAACAGTACTAAACATCTTTCTATTATGCTTTTTCAGCCAAGAGCCATCTGATTTCAACAATGATATCTCTCATACCACATCCTCTTTTGAAACTGGTTTGAATTTCTGGCAGCTCCCTGTTGATATACTGATGCAACCATTTTTGAATTATCTTCAGTATAATTCATAAAGCCTGGAGAGTATTATTTTCCCCAAAAATGTACTGGCTGATTTTTAAATAAAGTTGGCTTATTTCCATCAGGTTATGAATAGGACATTACATTTGGTTTTTAAATTGATGTGGTGCCCAGTGGCCAGGTCTTTCAAATTATGTTATTCATAAGTTTCTGTTTCACCCATAATGCAATACCATACTTGCCAAGCTGTTTTCTAAACAACTTATTTCCCAAACCACACAAACAGTTTGGTATTTATAAGTACATAACACCTGCCTAGACCCGATCTTGTGACTAGCAAACCTCAGGAAAGTTCTGGCTCAGCTTGAGTGATCCTCTTCATGGGCTATTGCCTCAGCACCCCAGCAGAAGATGCCTGATTGGCACTGACATTGAATAAAAATATCATTGTGCTTCAACCATCCATACTTTAATGTTTCTGTTTGACTGATGTAACAGTGGGCATGGTTTATATGTTTACTTATCAACACTTAATGGGTTCCAAAACTCAATTATCTGAAATTTTTAAAAGGATAAATGGATAAAATTATGGTTTACCTTCATATTTCATAGACATCTTTTTAAAAAAGGCATGATGGAAGTCTCTTCAAATAATAAGACTTGTGGGGTACCAATGGATTTTCAAATACATTATTTGATGATGATTTAAGAAAACAAACTTAAAGCTCATGCATATGAATGTGAACTTGGGAATACTAAAGTTAACTGATAGAAAATATTATTCAATATGAAATTCTTTCAAGGAAAGAAGAATGAAAAGGTTAGAGAGATGATTACAGAAGAGAGAGAGAGAGAGAGAGAGAGAGAGAGAGAGAGTGAAGAGGGAATGAGAAAAAGATGAAAGACATTCAAAATAAGCTAAGAAGTTTAAAAATCACATGTAACACTTGGTAGGATCTGAAAATTTAGAAAAAGACTTTTGTTTTGGTCTGGTATCTAATCCCTAAGTATGTCATAGATTTTAAATGTAAACCCATTTTAACCCATGTCTGAGAAAGTACACTACAGGGTCCAAAAAATGGTACACAAGTAAATGTTTAAAGCATAATTCATTACTAATTTGATAAGTGGCTTTATTAGTTTTCTGTAGGGAAAAACGTTTATTCCTTGTTTATATTACTTCAAATTGGTTGTTATTGTTGTTGAATGCTGTCAAGTCGGTTCTGACTCAAAGCGACCCTGTCTAGGGTTTCCAAGGAGGGG
>NW_006408703.1:4209647-4211777 GCF_000296735.1 Chrysochloris asiatica
GCTACCAGAGCTCCTTACTTTAACTTAGTGCTGTTAAAAGGCTTAGATTTCATTCCATTAATCAAATTTATCTACTTTTGTTTCTGATCTTCTTATCAAACACTATTCTATTTCTCTTTAATAGATATATCTGGTAACATACTTAGCTGTCAGATCTAAATAGCAATGCATGGTAATAAACAATCTTAATTTTAAACTATTCTGTTTTATTGGTATAAATTAAGAAAAGTCCTAATATGATTAGTCCTTAACCCTTAGGTCAGATATGATGGTATGCCTGCCGTAAAGTAGGTTATTACTCGTAGCAACTCTATATAGAATTTCAAAGCTGTAAATCTTGTTCTTCTGCAGAATAGCTGGTAGCTTCCTTTGAACTGCTGACCTTGAGGTTAGAAGCCCAACACATAACCACTATGAGCTCCTTAAGGTGGGGTATAAGTGGATCGTATCTATCGTATCATATACATGTTCCAACACATATCATTAAACCAATATTTTCATGCAGATTAAATTTGGAAATTAGACTAAGGTTTTAACTAATAGTAGCTACAGTCAACAATACAGTAGTTGGCTCAACAGGTAAATTATTTGTGGAAAGAGATATCACTGAAGATCAAAGACAGCTGAAGCAGGCCTAGGGAGCAGGTTGCATGCTGATGCTAATTGTATTTTACATATTGACACTAATTATGTTTTAGCCACCAGCTGCTAGCTGCCATTTTTTCCTCCCCTCCTAGATCCTGAGGGTCTGTGGGCAATTGCATCAATTTGCCTTTCTAAGTGGACAATCCTGCATACAATTAAAGTCCCTAGTAATCAAGAAAAGTAAGTTTCTAAGGAAAAAGGGATATGTATTCTATGTAAAATGTGTAATTAAATCAACCTTTGACATTTTAGAACTGAAATTGTGTAAAGAACTGACCAAAAGACAGACTTAAAGATTTCTTCTCCTTATATAAAACAAGTTGAGAAGTGACTGATACTGTTAATGGATGTCTGTTTTCTTTGGTGCACTTAAAAATCAGATTAGATTTGACTGGTTGTTTTCACATTATAGAAACATAACAGAAGGGGACATAATTCTAGTGATTCCCCTCTGGAACGCTTGATGGTAAGTGTTTCTTCTTATGATAATGTATTTTCCCACTAGGAAACATTACCTACACTGCCTATCAGTAGTTGTGGTCTCTTAAGCTTTATTTTCCTCATTTAATAGTGCCAAAAAAACGTCTTTTAAATGCTTTGGTGGACAATGAATTCTGATAATGCATCCTGAGTAGCTGTAGATTTTCCACTTAATACTGTAAATTAATTACTCTGATAGCAGAAAAACTTTAATATCTGCTTTATAATTTTCAGCATAGGATAAAATGATTATGGTTTGATTCCTCTGTCTTTCTGACTCAGTCTCTGTCATCAGCATTACTGTAGTTCAGAGCAAAATATGTGTGTGAAAATTAAAAAAACTGTCTTCAGCTATTTAGCAATGAAATTTGTCATTCAAATTAATCTGGTGACAACTCTGCTTATACTTAATCATCATCTCAGCCATTTTCCTCCTAAATGCCCATTTATTCTACCAACATGTTATTTTGTTGTGGTGGTTAGTTGCCATTGATGCTGTTCTGATTCATAGTGATCCTATGTATAACAGAATCATACACTACTGAGTCCTCAGCCATCCTCACAATTGTTGTTACCTTTGAGCCAATTAATTCTGTCACTGTGTCAATCCATCTCATTAGGGATCTTCCTCTTTTTCTTCTGTACCAATCATGATGCCCTTCTCCAGAGACATAACATGTCCAAAGTAGGAGAGGTCTTGCCATCCTGGTTTCTAGGAAGGATTCTGACTATGTTTCTGCCAATGATGCTTTTAACATTCTTCTCTAAAAATTAATTAAAATGTATCAATTCTACCATCTTCCTTATTCAGTGTCCATCTTTCACAGGTATAAGAGATCATTGAAAAAACAATTGGTTGTATCAGGTGCAGTTTAGTCTTCAAACTGTATGTTTACTCTCTTAACACTTTAAATGGGTCTTTTGCAACAGATTTGCATAATGTAATTTGTTTTTAAAATTGCTTCACATGCCTGTGAAAGTTGGACAATGAATAAGGAAGGTAGT
>NW_006408703.1:4212707-4214059 GCF_000296735.1 Chrysochloris asiatica
TTTTTTTTTTCCCCCTTCTTTCTTCCTCTAGTTCTGTTCTGATCATACATTGATGCCAGGTCAAATGTGGTACTATCTGCAAGTGTGGGTGTTCTTGTGCATTTCCCTTCACTTCATATCAGCTGGATGCTTCACACTCTGTTCTAGTCCTCTGGGGCCATGTCTCTGCCCCTGGGCCCAGGAGTCCCCAGGTCTTGTCATGCTGTTTGTTCACCAGGTGTCAATCCAGGTTCAAAACTTCATTGCTATTTTTCCCCAACTTCCCCTTATTGATGACCAATGTGGTCAGCAGCAGGACCTTATGCCTGCTAGTGTATTCCATTTGTTTCAGTTTTGGAAGGGGTTCTGCCTTGGTGGTTCCTGGGGAATAATTTGTTATTCTTGTAATAGTCAATTGGACTTCTGTCATTGTTTTTGATTTTTCCTGCTGATCATTCTTTCAAGAAGTATCTTCTGTTCTTCCAGCTGCTCCAGACTGGTCTGCTTGTCCTTTCATGTAGAAATGTCCCACCTCAGAAGATTCTGGATGAGGATCAGGACTTCACCTAGTCTTGTGCAATGCCAAGGCTCTGCAGGGAGCCTCCTTCAATGGGCAAGTTCTAGCCCCATTTTAGGTATTCCAATCTGTTATAGGCTGAACATGGACTTACAAGTTTTCTATGGTGATGTTTCTGGCTATTCCTCTCTCTCCCCTTCAAGTGTCTATTTTACCATGGTAGGCAAGAGAAAACAAGATTCAAAAGACAGCCAAGCATCTCAACATCATTTCCCACTTTTACCCATTCAAATCATGCCTCAATCTTTGTCTCCACGAGCTCTGTTGTTGCATGGTTCTGCTTACATAGTCATTTACCTCTGCCCTACTTAGCTCATGTAATCCTTCCTAGCTATTCTCCCATCCTCCTTGTTTTTCCTTTCCCCTACCTCTTCTAGTGTATGCCGCTCCACCAGCACCCAAACTATCCTGTGTCTATTAACTATCTTGTGCTCCACCTTCCACTCCCTTCCCTCACCCCACCCCATACACACCGGCAACCAACAACAACAAAAAAAATAAAGATAAATTTAAAAAATTAAAAAATGAAAGATACTTGTTTTCCCTTTTATTGTGGGTGTTTTTTCTTAATCTTTTACAATAATGGTCCTATACCATATTTCTCCTTTTGTGACTGACTGATTTCACTCACCATAATGTCATCAAGGTTCATCCATGTTATGCGGTGGCTTGCTGCTTCCTTGTTATATTTGACGGTAGCATAATATTCCATTGTGTGTATGTACCAAAGTTTGTTTAGCCATTCTTCCATAGATGGGCACTTAGACTGTCTCCATCTATTTGCTATTGTAAATAG
>NW_006408703.1:4215141-4216174 GCF_000296735.1 Chrysochloris asiatica
TGGATTCTGTTGGCTACAATTTTGTTGAGAATATTTGCATCTATGTTCATGAGGGATATTGGTCTATAGTTTTCTTTCTTAGTGATGTCCTCCCCTGGTTTTGGTATGAGGGTTATGCTTGCTTCATAAAATGTATTAGGAAGTTTTCCATCCTCCTCTATATTCTAGAGTAATTTGTGTAGAATTGGTGACAACTTTTCCCTGAATGTCTGGTAGAACTCACCAGTGAAGCCATCTGGACCTGGACTTCTTTTGGTTGGGAGTATTTTTGATGACCTGATCAATTTATTCTATTATTATCATCTGTTAAAGTCTTCTACTTCATTCTGTGTGACTTCAGGTAGGTCGTGTTTTTCTAAATATGTATGCATCTCTTCTAAGTTTTCAAATTTGTTGGAATACAACTTTTCATAGTATTCTGTTATTATCCTTTTGATTTCGTTTGGTTGCATTGTGACATCACCCATGTGGTTTCGAATGCGAGTTATTTTTGTCTTCTCCCTCTTTTTTTTTGTTAGGTTTGCCAATGGTTTGTCAATTTTATTAATCCTTTCAAAGAACCAGCTTCTTGTCCTGTTGATTCTTTGTATAGTTTTTCTGGTTTCTATCTCATTTATTTCTGCTCTAATCTTTATTATTTCTTTTCTTTTGGTGACCGTAGGTTCCCTCTATTGGTCTATTTTAAGTTTCCAGAGATGCTGTGTTATTGTGTTCATTTGATCCTTTCTTCTTTTTGGATGTGCACATTTATCTCAATAAATTGTTCTCTCAGAACTGCTTCAGCTGTGTCCCAAAGATTTTGGTATGTTGTGTTTTCATTCTCGTTTGTTTCTAGGAAATATCTTATTTAATGTTTAATTTCTTCTATTATCCTGTTGCTCTTCAGCATGGTGTTATTAAGTTTCTATGTGTTGAACTTTATGTCCTTTGTCTTCTTATTGTTGATTTCTAATTTTATGGCATTGTGGTCTGAAAAGATGCTTTGTAGTATTTGTATGTTTGTATATTTAGGGAGGCTTGCTTTGGGACCTAA
>NW_006408703.1:4217456-4218883 GCF_000296735.1 Chrysochloris asiatica
TGTAGGTAACACTTCTCTTTACCCTGGTTGCTTTTAGGATTCTCTCCTTGTCTTTGATTTTGGAGAGTTTGATTTTGATATGTTTTGGTGATTTTATTTCGGGGTCTACCATTTCTGGGGTTCGTTCAGCTTGTTGAATGTTTGTCTTCTCATCCTTTAGGATGTTATGGACATTTTCTTCCAGTAGCTCCTCAGCTATGTTCTCTGTGGACTTCTGTGATTCTTCTTGTTTTGGAATGCCAATAATTCTTAAGTTATTGCTCTTCATGTTATCCAGCATGAATCTTAGACTCTCGTCATATTTTTTAATCCTTTTTGTGTGCTTGCTCTTCTATCTTAGCAGTATTGAGAGATTTGTCTTCCAGCTTGCTTGTTCTTGCTTCTATCTCTTTAATTCGACTCCTTTGCCCATTCAGTGTATTGTCCACTTATGAAATTTTATTATTAATCATCTGGACTTCTTTTTGCAGGTTTTGAATTGTTTCCAGTGTTGTATATCTATCTCCTATAGCACTTTCCTGACTTCTTCCTTATTATCCTCCACCCCTTTTTAGAGCATTTGAATTTGCTTCCATATCATTCTTCTGAATTCCTTCTCAGGCACATCCAGAGCCTGCTCTTCTACTAGAAAGTCTGTGTCTGCTTCCAGCACATTTGTCTCAGTTACTTTTTTTTTTCTGTTTTTGGACATGCATTGATATCTTTAATTGTGTTTTATTGGACATTTTCAGTAGTTATGTAGGTTTTTGATGCTTAGATGTATGTATGTTGCTTGTTTCTTAAGCTTACTAAGCGTCTCCTGGTAGATATGCTCTGGAGATTGACGTCCCTTTTCATGTATAATGCCTTGCAGCTGGTTTTGGCTCTTGTCCAGATGGTGGGGTATTTCAGGGCATGCTTGTAAATTGGTTATATGAGCACTTTTGCTGCCTCTTCTTGGTTGAGGTAGGGGATGAAAGCTCCAACCCTTGGGAAAACAGTGAGCCCAAAAGGACCAAAATCAATATATATATATGCAGAGACAGAAATCACCACACAAAAATAAAAATAAAGTTGTGATTGACTGTCCAGTGACCTTTGTTGTGCAGGTAGGGATAAGGAGTCCCACCTAAGTCAATTTTGGGGATCTGTCTCAGAGTCAGACATCATAAGAAGCAGCCTGTGGGTTTCCTTTCTGTGCTATTGGAAAACTGTGAGTGCAATGCTGGACCCATTTGGGGTTGTGCTCCTGCCCACCTGAAAGAGTCAGGGCTGGGCAGGGAGGGAATGATCAGAGTGAAGAGGAAAAGATATGTGAAAAATGAAAAGTGAAAGATGAAAAATTGGTCACACCTCTCCCTCCAGACGTACATCTCTGTGGCTTATAGCACTGGGTCACTACCTTCACTTGGCTGTGCCCCGCCCTCCAACCTCAGGACCTCTGGCTA
>NW_006408703.1:4220245-4227649 GCF_000296735.1 Chrysochloris asiatica
GCAAAGACTTGAATTTCTTCTTCAATTCTTTCAGTTTGGGAAATACTGAAGGTGCTCTTTCCTTTTGGTTTTCTAACCACAGTTCTTTGCACATTTCATTATAATATTTTACATTGTCTTTTCCAGCAGCCCTTTGGAATTTTCTGTTCAGTTCTTTTGCTCTCTCATTTCTTCCATTTGCTTTAGCTTCTGTATGCTCAGGAACAAGTTTCAGAATCGCTTATGACATCCAGTTTTTCTTTTCTTTTTTACTGTCATTTAAATAAATTTTTGCAATCTTCCTGTATAAAGAACATCAGTTCTTTATACCATCCTACAACACTTCAGGTGTTCAGTCATTAGTGTCTAATACTTCAAAGGGAGAGAGTTGCTGCTCCTTCATTTTCACATATCTGCCTTCTAGAAATTTTTTGTTAAAAAAATTAAAAATCACTAATTAACTCTCAACATTCTCCTTGATTTAGGCTCCATTTTTTGTTGTTGTTAAGTAACTCATAGCAACACTAAGCACTACAGAACAACACTGTGCAGTCCTCTGCCATCCTCACAATTGTTATGTTTGAGCCCATTGTTGCTGTCACTGTGTCAGTCCATCTTGTTGGGGGGTTTTCCTCTTTTTCACTGACCCCCCCCCACTTTATCAAGCCTACTGTCTTTTTCCAGGAACTGATATGACCTGACAGCATGTCGATAGAATGATAGATGAACTCTTACCATTTTCATATCTAGAAAGCATTCTGACTCTTCTTCTTCCAAGACAGTCTTATTTGTTCTTATGGAGTCCATGGTACTTTGAATATTGTACCCCAATCCTATAATTCAAATCTACTGAGTGTTCTATTGTTTTTCCTTATTCATTGGGCAACTTTCACATGCATATGAAGCAATTAAAAATATTATAGTTTGGGTCAGAGGCATGGTGCATCTTAGTCCTCAAACTGACAACTCTGCTTTTTTAGCACTTTAAAAAGATCATTTGCAGCAGATTTGCCTAAGGCAATACATCATTTAATTTCTTGACTGCTGTTTCCAAGACTGTAGATTATGGATCCAAGCAAAATTAACTTTTGACAACTTAAGTATGTTCTCCTAGTCAATATTCAATCCACTTCTCAGTCCTATCCTTTGAAGCTCAGAGTTCCAAGAATATTCCATTCTAAGAATTTCATTTGAACTTCCATATCTTTGTTGTCAAATCTGAATCTGACAACCACATGGCTTACTATGCTGGGAATGACATATTGAAGAAGAATAGTGTTGCATTCATTGTCAGAAAGAACATATCCAGATCAGTCATGAGGCACAACTCTGTCTGTGATAGGATAATATCTGTGCCTACAGGGAAGCCCAGTTAATACCACTATTATTCAAATTTAAGCACCAATCACTAAAGCCAGCAAGGATGAAATGAAAGAAGTCTACCAACTTCTTCAATATGAAATAGATCAAACATGCAATCAAGATGTATTAATCATTACTGGTGTTTGGAATGCAAAGGTTGGGAGCAAAAAGGAAATATCAGTAGTTGGAAAATATGGCCTTGGTGATAGAAATGATGATGGAGAACGCATGAGAGAATTCTGAAAAACCAATGATTTATTTCAAACACCTTCTTTAGACAGCATAAGAGACAACTACACACATGAACCTCACCAGATGTAATACATAGAAATCAAATTGACTACATATGCAGAAAGAGACAATGGAAAAGCTCCATATCATCAATGAAACAAGGCCAGGGGCAGAGAGTGGAACAGACCATTAATTACTCATTTACAAATTCAAACTAAAGCTGAAGAAAATGAAAACAAGTCCATGAGAGCCAAAATATGACCTTGAATATATCCCACCTGAATCTAGAGATCATGTGAAGAACATATTTGGTACATTAAACACTAAAGACCAAAGACCAGAAGAGTTGTGGGATGACATAAAGAACATCATACACGAAGAAAACAAAAAGTCAATCAGAAGACAAGAAAGAAGGAAAAGGTAAAAATGGATGTCAGAAGAGACACTGAAATTTGCTTTCCAGTGTAAACATGCTAAAGCAAATGGAAGAAATGAGGAGGTCCAAGAGCTGAACAGAAAATTTCAAAGATCAGCTCAAGAAGATCAAGCCAAATATTACAACAAAATGGGCAAATATCTGGAATCAGAAAACCAAAAGGAAAACATGCTCAACATTTCACAAGCAGGGAGAACTGAAGAAAAAATTCAAGCCTCGATTTTTGTTATTGAAAGATTCTCTGGGCAAATTATTGAATGATGCAGAAAGCATCAAGAGAAGATGAAAGAATACAGAGTCACTGTATCAAAAGGAAATGGTTAATGTTCAACTGTTTCAAGAGGTAGCATATAATCAAGAGCCAATAATACTGAAGGAGGAAGTCCAAGGTGCATTGAAGGAATTGGCAAAGAACAAGGCACCAGGAATTGGTGGAATCAAAATTGAAATCTTTCAAGAAAGTGAGGCTGCTCAGGAAGCACTCATTCATCTCTGCCAAGGAATTTGAAAGACAACTATCTGGCTGACTGATTCGAAGAGATCCATATTTGTGCTCATTCCAAAGACAGGTGACCCAACGGAATGTGGAAATCATCGGACAATCTCTTTGATATCCTATGCGAGTAAAGATTTTCTAAATGTAATACAGACATGGCTACAATCATACATTGACAGAGAACTTCCAGAGGTTCAAGTCGGATTCAGAAGAGGTCATGGAACAAGTGATATCATTGCTGTTGTCCGATGGATCTTGGCTGAAAGCAGAGAATATCAGAAAGATGTTCACCTTTGCTTTACTGACTATGTAAAGGCTTTCAATTGTGTGGGTCATGAAAAGCTATGAACAACATTGAGAAGTATGAGTATTCAAGAACACTTATTTGTGCTCATGAGGAATCTGTACCAGAATCAAGAAGCAGTTGTTCAAACAGAACATGGGAACACTGAATGTTTTAAAATTAAGAAAAGTGTACGACAAGGTTGTATTCTTTCACCATACTTATTCAACCTGTATGCTGAACAAATCATCCGAGAAGTTAGGTTCTATGATGAAAAATGTGGCATCAGGATTGGAGGAAGACTCATTAACAACTGTGATATGCAGATGATACAACCTTGCTTGCTGAAAGTGAAGAGGGCTTAAAACATTTACTGATGAACATCAAAGAGCACAGCCTTTGCTATGGATTACATCTCAATGTGAAGAAAACAAAAATGCTCACCACTGGACCAATAAACAACATTCTTATCAATGAAGAAAAGATTGAAGTTGTCAAGGATTCATTCTTCTTGGATCAACTATCAACATTCAAGGAAGCAGCAGTCAAGAGATCAAACAATGTTTTGCATTAGGCAAATCTGCTGCACAAGAACTTTTAAAGTGTTGAAAAGCAAAGATGTCAGCTTGAGGAGTAAGGTGCTCCTGACCCAAGCCATAGTATTTTCAATAACCTCATATGGATGCAAAAGCTGGACAGTGAATGAGGAAGACTGTAGAAGAATTGATGCTTTTGAGTTTTGGTGTTGGAGAAGAATATTCAAAGTGCCATGGGCTGCCAAAAGAACCAATAGATCCATTTTGGAAGAAGTGTAGCCAGAGTGCTCCTTGGACGCCAAGATGGCAAACTTCGTCTCTCATACTTCTGACATATTATCAGGAGAGACCAGTTGCTGGAGAAGGATATAATGTTTGGTAAGGTGGAGGGTCAGAGAAAAAGAGGAAGACCCTCAACATGATGGCTTGCCCAAGTGGCAGCATCGATGGACTCAAGCATGACAAAAGTAGTGTGGTTGGCCCAGGATCCGGCAGTGTTTCGTTCTGCTGTGCATAAGGTCGCTATGAGTCGGTACTGACTCAATGACACTTAACAACAACAACAGTCTTTGTTTTAGAGGGTCTGTGTAACCTAGTCTACTATCTTGCCAGAAGTCTGATTTGTAGTTTTTGAGACAAAGTTTTAGAACCCAGGTTACTGGAATGAGCAGGACAATGTCACATCTGAGAAATATAATCAGTAATTTCCCAATTATCTGGGTTGTCATTTCAGAAGTGATTTCTATGAGGAAACAAACACTGAATAAAGCATAGCATGTCTTGAAGTCTATATCCACATTTGTTTATTGTTAATTATCAAGGTTTTGGTTTTGAGGGGAAGTGACTGTTAGGTTTGTATCATTGAATTTGCAGTTAGCAGCACATTGATTATTATACAGTCCCATTCCCAGACTCTACATTATCCAAACTAAATATTCTAAATATTTCAGGCAATCTGCCATAGAAAATGGTGAATTTCCTCAATGATCATGAAGAAATTACCTATGTTTATGATCATTGCCAATAAGTCTTCAGTGAAGACATTTATTCCTTTTAATATTTCCTTCTACTACTGCCCTTGGGAATTTAAATTCACATAGTTAAGGTCATCACTTTATAAAAAGTACAGATCTTCAGATAGCTTATTTAAAATGCAAATGTACCTCCTTAAGCTATCAGTTGCAAAAGTAACACCTCCTTTAGTAAACTTTGTGGCAATTCATTAGTGGGTTGTAAAATCGATTTAGTGAGACACATCCAGTGTTTTATGGTGCAATGAGACAGATTGGAACTGCAGTTATGGAAAATGTTGTGTTTCATTGTATATAGGAAGGATAAGTATTCTTATTACATGTGTATGAGTGTGTGTGTGTTCTGATTCCATGCATTTTGCAAGGCAGCCTCCTACCTACTGGCACACATGGGTCTAGAGTCCTCAGCTGCTCTGTCTCTCTAATGCCATCACCTTTGCTTCTGTCTCTGGCATCACTGCTTCTTTGGTTAGGATTCATGCAATAATCATTTGACCTTTAATTTACACTTATTGTATTCTTTTAAGAATGCTGGTGGTTCAGAGGTCAAACATTTGGCTACTAACCAAGAGGTAACCAATTCAAATCCATTAGCTGCTCTATGAGAGGAAGATGTGGCTGACTACTGCAATAAAGATTTTTGATGTTGATAAGTGCCTTCAAGTCAATTCTGATTCATGGCGACCCTGAATAGGATATCTGAGGCTTTAAGTCTTCACAGGAATAGAAACTCTCATCTTTCTCTTCATAAAGATGGCAGTTTGGGAAAGCCTCTTGGACAGTTCTACTCTGTTCTATAGTGTGACTATGAGTTGTCATTATTAAAAGCAACCGATTTCTCTGAAATTTTCTTTGTCATATTTATTTTGTTGTATTTCATACTTGTTAAATCTACAGGGAAAAAGAAATTGATTGGCTTTTCGTAAATATTTATGAAAAGCATTTGACATCAAAATAAAATTTAAATTATATGGAAAGAATTTGTAGTTTACTTTAAAACTCAAACATATAAACTCTATGTTCATGAGTTAAATGGAAGAGAATCAATCAAAATTACTATTTTCTTAGCAAACCAGGGCACTTTTATAAACAAAAGCTCTCAAACAGGCACTTTTTAAAATATTTCTTTCTTCTAGTGTCTATAGCTCCTGAAGTTATGAGCCAGCTCTTAATTTACATTCTTCCTTTTACCTTATGGGCACAAGGCAGATGAACCTTGGTCAGGTAAAATTTGAAGTAAAGTCAATTGGAGTTTTGATGCCTGAGGGCTGTAGCATCAGGCCCCAAGTTATCTATTATAAATATTTTGACACATCAGATTCATACACATTCAACTCCTGCTGTAAACTTAAAAAAAGGTACAGACTTTCACTAGTTATTTCACACCTTGAAGGAAAGCAACTCGGCTTAAATGATTGAATAATTTTTTTTTATAAGCATCAGCACAAAGCTGGTTCCTATGAGGCAGAGGCTATAGATATCCCAAATGTTCAACTTTTCCAAGATATTATACCACTCCACTATCTATAACATCAACTCTTCCTCCTCATCTCTATATTCTTCCTCCCATCTTTGGTTTCTATTATTCACTGCAACATCTCAGAAAACTCATGCACTATAATGAAAATCACTCATGCAGTTCTGGAAACTGGCAAGTCCCAATACATGGGTCAGACATCAGTATGCAGGTGTTTCCTGATTCGCATTGTTTTAAGGGTTAACAAGCCCAAATCAGAAGGTCAGATGACAGACTGCTGGCTCTAGAAATGGAGAACCAATGCAAATGATCCTACAAGCAGTATCCAGAACAAGAGGGAACCTTTACAGAGCCTTCACTTACCAAGGTGCTGCCAAAATTGCATGGCAAAATGGAATAAAAAGATATTGCCATTTTTCCATAAACTTATTGAAGTCCTCTTATATATTGGATGCAGACTATATTCCCAAGACATTTCCCTGTTTAGCAAGATGGTGTAAGAGTATGACTTTAATAAGGGTGGTAAGAGTGATGACTCAGGTAAGAGTGGTGTGTTGATTCATATTGTCTAATATGGTGGTAACTCAATATACACCCCAACTTATGTCTTAATTATAAAATCATGCTATTGAAAAACAAGTGGATGACTTTAACAACCAGAATTTTTTTTTCTCTCAGTTTAAGAGGGAAGATGTCCAAATTCGGAGTAGTGACTCCAAGGGATGAAAAATATCAGTTATGGGAAAAGGTCCTCGTAGCAACTGCAGCCCCAGAATTCCTTGGAGATCTCCATATGTCTTGGTATCACTCTTCCCAAGGATCTAGGAAGTTCACAGTGCAGGTCCAATGGATGCACTCTACTCCTGGATCTTCTAACTTGGTAGCAGTAAATCACTGTTTCTTTACTCAAGCCTCTCTCCTGTTATCTTTTGGAAGATAAAGGGTGCTGCATGCCATATAATGGGGAATCTCCTGTATATTGGATCAGGGTGGTTGTGGAATTAAGGTTACTGTAGTCAGCATTTTAAACCAAATGGTTGTTCCTCAGAAAACCTTTACAACATTGCCATTAGTGGGAACTAACTTGATGGCACTCAACGGCAACAACATCCCAATCTTAATCCTTTTATTGGATTATCACATCAAATCACATCCTATGGATAGCTGCATCTCAACTGCCAAACCACTAAGAATATTGTTATTAGATGCCATCAACTTGGTACCGACCCATAGCGACTATATGCACAGCAGAACGCTCCCTTGTCCGATCCTGAGCCAACCTCACTACCGTTGCCACACTTGAGCCCATCCATGCTGCCACTTGGCCAAATCATCACGTTGGGGGTCTTGATATTCTTCGCCAGTGACTGAACCCTCCTGACAATATGTCCGAAGTATGAGAGATGAGGTTTGGCCATGTTGGCCTACAAGGAGCACTCTGGATGCATTTCTTCCAAAATGGATCTATTGCTTCTTTTGGTAGCCCATTCTCCAACACCATAACTCAAAAATATAAAATTTTCTGTGGTCTTTCTTATTCACAGTCCAGCTTTCGCATGCATATGAAGTCATT
>NW_006408703.1:4228928-4229797 GCF_000296735.1 Chrysochloris asiatica
TATTTGGCTTTATCTTATCAAGCTTATCTTTGAAATTTTCTGTTCAGCTCTTGGACCACCTCATTTCTTACATTTGCTTTAACATCTCTACACTGCAGAGCAAGTTTCAGTGTCTCTTCTGACATCCATTTTGACATTTCCCTTCTTTCTTGTTTTCTTAATGACTTTTTTTGCTCTCTTCATGTATGATGTTCTTGATGACATCCCACAACTATTCTGGTCTTCAGTCTTTAGTGTTTGTTGTATCAAATTTGTTCTTCAGATGATCTCTAAATTCAGGTGGGATATGTTCAAGGTCATATTTTGGACTTGTTTTCATTTTTTTCAGCGTTAATTTGAATTTGCATATGAGTAATTGATGGTCTGTTTAACAGTCCTCCCCTGGCTTTGTTTTGACTGATGATGTGGAGCTTTTCCATCATCCCTTTCGGCCGATGTAGTCAACTTGAGTTCTATGTGTTCCATCTGGTGAGCTCCACGTGTATAAGACAGAGTAGGCCACAGCAATTTAGCTGCATATTCTTACCCATTTATTGTGAGGGACTTAGAAAGCTGAGTGTTAGTAATTCACTGCACCACAGTGACATTCCTTCTTTTCCTCAGATCCACTTGCTCATTAAAGATTGTCCCCGAACTGGGAAAAGATGAGGTGTTTTTCAGTAAAAATGAACTATTTTTCACCTTTAGCCAACTGTGATTCATCAATTGAAATACCACTCCTTACTATTTATCATGCTATAAGAATATTTTAAGTAATGAATATAGCACAAATTAAGTATACAATGTTGTTGTTGTTGTTAAGTGCCATCGAGTCGGTTCCGACCCATAGCGACCCTGTATAGGGTTTCCGAGGGTGTAAATCTTTACGG
>NW_006408703.1:4229902-4244146 GCF_000296735.1 Chrysochloris asiatica
TTTTTTTAAAAAATTATTATTATTGTATGGAATGTCCTTTTCTCTAATAAATTTCATTTGAAGCAACTAATGTTTTTCAAACTATATAATTTCTAATTTAAACTCGATACAGGAACATATCTTTGTGATATGTCTTTGTTATTGTTAGATGCTGTTGCGTCAGTACCAACTCATAGTGACCCTATGCACAACAGAATGAAACACTGCCTGGTGCTAGGCCAACCTCACAATGTTTTGCCACGCTTGAACCCATTGATGCTGCCACTTTACCAATCCATCTTGCTGGGGGTCTTCATCTTTTTCTCTAACTCTCCACATTACCCAACATGATATTCTTCTCCAGGGACTGCTCCTTCCAGACAATTTGCCCTAAGTATGAGAGACAAAGTCTGGCCGTCTTGGACTCCAAGGAGCACTCTGGCTGTACTCCTTCCAACACAGATCTGTTTGTTCTTTTGACAACCCCTGGTACTTTCAATATTCTCCTCCAACACCATAACTCAAATGCATCAATTCTTCTACAGTCTTTCTTATTCAGTGTCCAGCTTTCATATGCATATGAGGTTATTGAAAATACCATGGTTTGGGTCATTTGCACCTTAGTCCTGAAGCTGACATCTTTGCACTTCAACATTTTAAAGAGGTCTTGTGAAGCAGATTTGCCCAGTGTAATATGTTGTTTGAATTCTAGACTGCTACTTCCATGAGTGCTGATAGGTGATCCAAGAAGAATGAAGTCCTTGACAACTTAAGTCTTTTCTCCATTGAGAATAATGTTATTTATTGGTCCAGTAGTGAGGATTTTTGTAAAGAAAGGAATGTAAAGAAAGAAATCTTTACATTGTAAAGAATGTAAAGAAAGGAATCTTTACATTGAGATAATCCATAAGGAAAGCTGTGGTCTTTGATCTTCATCAATAAGTATTTTAACTCTTCTTCACTTTCAGCAAGCAAGGTTTTATCTGCATATCACAGTTACTAATGAGTTTTTCTACAATCTTGATGCAATTCTCTTCTTCATATAATGCAGGTTCTCAGATTATTTGCTTAGCATACAGATGAACATTTTTGCAGATTTAAAACCATTCAATGTATCCTTGTTCTTTTTGAATGACTGCCTCTTGGTCTATGTACAGGTTCCTCATGAGCACAATCAAGTTATCTGGAATACCCATTCTTTGCGATGTTACCTATAGCTTGTCATGATCCACATAATTGAAAGCCTTTTCATAGTCAATAAAGTGCAAATAAATATCTTTCTGGTATATTCTACTTTCAACAAAGATGCCTAGTTCTTTATCCTCACTGAATCTGGCTTGCGTTCCTGGAAGTTTCATAGTGATGTGCTATTGCAATTACTTTTGAATTACCTTCAGCAAAATTTTGCATGCAGGTTATATTAGTGATACCATTTGATGATTTCCTCATACTGTAGGGTCACCTCTCTTTGGAGTGGGCACAAATATGGAACTCTCCCAACCAGTTGGCCAGGAGTCTTTGAAGGCAAATGGTTCTTCCAAATAAATACTAATTAAAGAATTGTACATTTAAAATGTATTTTTGTGATTAGTTTCAGTGTTGTTGTCATTATTAAGTGCCGTCAAGTTGGTTCTGACCCATAGCAATCCTGTATTGGGTTTCTGAGGAGCAGCTGGTGAGCTTGAACCACTAACCTTGCAGTTCAAATGGCTTTGTAGTGTATTGCATTCAATCACAGTGCCTCACAAGTACATTAAATTTTCCATAAGTTGCTCTTTTATATATTTATATTTCTTCATTGTTTATTATTGCCCTAGTTACATAATACTAAAGGATGTAATGTCATATGACAATGCTATGGTATTTAAAAGTGAAAGTAGTATCATTTATCTTTTAAGTATTTGAAAATAGCTTCACATGATCGTTGAGAAGATGGATAGGCAATTTATAGGGCAGGGTACAAATTTCACTCTTTATCATTTATCACTTCCCTTAGAAGAATATTTCAGGTAGAGAAGAGATATATGTCTTGTGAATCTATGTATATATCAGAGACATATGTCTTGTACATATGTTTTATACATTTTGTGGGGTGAACACTGCATATAATACATGCTGTGAGTATATGTATAATATTTAAAATGGAAGACTCAATTTAAAAAATGCATGTTGTATATTCATTGATAATATATAATTAGATACAACAACAAAATTCTCTCACTATTCTAATTTTCAGCAACCTAGCTACATGGTCTTGCAAGTGGCAGGGAACCAGAAAGCATTCTGTTGCTACTTATGGTTAATGAATCATGACAAATCTAAACAACCAATTCATTCAGTAGCATCAAATTTGACCATTCTAGGCTGTATCTACCCAAAGTCCAATTATTTGAGCAATTAAGTAGAAATGTGGCCAAACTAAATGGCTGATACTATGTAAACAGACCACTGGAATGAATAATTACATTTTTAAGTTGATTTGGCTTTTTCTGTGTGTGTGACAATTTGACAACATCATAGTATGTCAAGCATCTGTCTATTTTCTCCACATCATGTTATGCAACTAGTCAAATTAATTTAAATTTCTTATTTAGTTTAGTGAATTTTTTAAACTGAATATCTTGAATAAATTTATAATACATATAAATAGCTTGAGAGCAGTATTTTTTGTGGAAGTATGCATATAGACACTTGCAATTATGATAATAAAACAATAGTCATTTGGCCTACTTGATGCCATGAATTGTCCATGACCGTAGGATGTATTATCTAATTTAATTCTTACACTAACCATAAGTGATAGGTGTTATTATAATCTCCATTTTATGTAAGGAAAAAATAAGATAATTATTATCTCTGGAAGAGAGAGAAATGAACCAAAGAAGTTTGACTACAACACCCATGTTAAGTATCTATACTACAGCTGTCCAGGTATAAGCACATTTATGAATTCAGGCAGTGTATTTAATCACTGCACTAAAAGAAGACAAAATTAAAATTTGTTGTTAGACAAAATTGACTAATGACTTCAATAAGAATAGTTAATCTTGTAACTATATTTATACACATCCAGAATCTAGTCCTTTTAGCAAAACAGAAGGACTCACTTATAACTTTTCCTTTGTGTTCAACCTATAAGTCATTACAGAAAACTGGAAAATCCCAAACAGCTCATTGTGGTGCAAAAGGAAGCTAGAAAACTCAATAGTTTCCTAGCTCTATAGGACTTTTTTCAAATCGCGTGGCCATAGCAGACATGATGAAACACAGCAATCAATCATTCTGACAACTTTACTTCACCTTTAACCATAATACCCACAACAAATCCAAAAGATATCTCAGTAGAACCCGTATTCATCTCACATTTTCTTTACAATAATATTAAGCATTTTACAACAAATATTAGTTGACAGCAATCTCCGTGTTCCAACTGCTAAATATTCTCTTGCTGTCCTGCAACTGTCCCGATGGTTTAACTCAGAGAACCTTTTGATACCACATGAAAAATAAGGTATTTTGCATTTATCAAGGGGATTCAGTACACTATTTGCGATGAATCCAGATGTATCGCACTAATTTCAATTTCCTTCTATATGTTCTCATGGGAATAGTCATATAAATCCTAATACATAAGTCTATGCATACAGAATATGGTCATTCATTTAAATCAATATCATAGTTAAATAAAATAATAATCATTTTTGACACTTAAATTCTTGTTTCATAAGTTCCAGCATTCCCAAAGTTTTGTGTTTTGCTATAAAATGTTGGTGTAGTCTTTACTTACACATTTATATATACTCAAAGTCAATGTAAATATGCATATTTGATTAATGTTACAAGGTCATAGTATAAATCGGTGATGGGTTCAGTGCCAAAATCATCGTCTACAGCTTGTGAATTAGTGTTCTATTCAGGGTCAAATGCAATCAAAGGAGATGAAAGGAAAATAAGAAAAGCTGATTCTAATCTTAGTTGAAGCATTTGTTTTCACCTTTGGAAGAAATTATAAAACGGCAGATTAGACAGTTCTACCTACAAGCCCAGGTATAGAAGGACATTTACTAAATCAAAATATCAAAACTCAGTAACAGATTCTCAGGCAAGTTCTTTGCTTCTTAACTTGAGAATGTTGACCAACCCTATGCTATAAAAAAAATGATATATGTGGAGGCAAGAATGAGTTAAGGAAAGGTACATCAACAACCTGAGAGGCAAAATCTTACATTCTACTAAAATGGGAAAATAGATTTTAGTTTCAGTTACATAAGAAGGAAAGGAATCAAAATAATGTAGTAAGAATGAAATAAAATGGCTCTTGAGAATCCCCCAAAACAGTTACTATATCATTTTGAGCTGACCTCTCTGCTTTGAATTCAGTTGACCTAACAGATCCCCTCAGAAGCCACAGTTTTGACTGCACCTTGCTTTTGGGATCAGTTGAAATTTTAAGGACTATTTTTCTTATTTAAAACTGACTAAAGACAATATTTTAAGTATTTTGGTACAAATTCAGTGAGAAAATTAGCACATGTTATGATGTATGCCTGGTATACAAGGGTAAAAAACTATTGCTATAAAATCAAATAAACATTTACTAAACCAAAATATAAAAATGTGAAGTTGGTGTTTCTCAACATATCTTACATCTAGGTTGATACATTTGAGAAGGAGGTGTTTCTATCTCTCTACAATTTCCACAAAGAATTTTGCACTCTTACATGTACACCGCATCAAAACGAAGTACACAGTTTTTGCATCTTCAAAAACTCAAACCATATTCCTTTTCAAAGTTCATTGAGTTTGAAGAACAACAACAACAAAATATTTGAAGGGTCAAGATCAGAGCTATAGTGGGAATGGGGTAAGGTTTCTCAATGAAATACTCATAGAATAGCCATTGCTACCCTCAAATAATGAGTAGGTGCATTGTCATATGGGGTGGGGGGGGGGAATTCCTCAGTGTAATTTTCTCATCAATGCAATTTTCATTTTCTTAAAAGCTATTCATAATAAGCCCTCATGATCATCCTCTGTCCTTCAAGAAAATCTGTCAAGATTGTTGTTGTTAGATGCCATCAAGTCATTCCAACTCACAGCCATCCAATGTACTACAGAGCAAAACACTGCCTGGTACTGTGTCATCCTCACAACTGTTTATGTGTGTGCCCATTGTTGCAACCACTGTGTCAATCCATCTTGCCGAGTGTCTTCCTCTGTTTTGCTAATCCTCTACTTTGCCAAGTATGATGCCTTTTCCCTCCTGATAGTGTCCAAAGTATATAAGGCAAAATCTCTAATTTTCTCTTCCAAGGAGCATCCTGGTACACTTCTTCCAATACAGAATTATTTGTTCTTTTGGCAGTCTATGTTACTTTCCACATTCATCATCAATACCATTTTCAAATGCATTCATTCCTCTCTAGTCTTCCTTTTTCATTGTCCAGCTTTTGCACACATATGAAGTTACTGAAAATTCCATGGCTGGTTTCAGGTGTGTCATAGTCCTCAGAGTAATGCTTTTGCTCTTTAACACTTTAAATTGGTCTTTTGTAGCACTTTGGAATCCCGCAAAATAGTTGCCATATTATTCTGAGTGGACCTCTCTGCCATGAATTCAGATGAGTGAACAGATCTCTTCAGAAGCCACAGTTTCAACTGCACTTTGCTCTCTGGATCTTATTGGTAAATCCTAGACTTGTCCCTGGTTATAATTTGTTCCATAAAATAATCTTCAGTAGCTTCAATCTTGCTTAAAAATCTGATAAAAAGATCAGCTCTATGAGCCAGCTGATTTCCACATAACTCTTTAGGCACCCATAAGTTATGTGAGATCAAAATGCTCTCTTAAAATTGAAAATGCTGAACCATGAAGGTCCCAATCTCAGTGGCTATCACAGGAATGGTAATTCTATGGTCTTCTTCCATCATTTTCTGGACTTTAGCCACAGTTTTATTTATTTGTTTGTTTGAGGTTTATGATCTTCCCTCTCTTGGCTAAACTTTGTGGTTCTTGAGCTTCAAATAGAATGCTTGACCCATCTTGTTTTATGTGGGGCAGCATTTCTGTAAACTTGTTGCAACACTTCAGTGATTAGGAAGATATCCTATGGCGTTTTGTTGATTTTTTTTGTACTATCCATGATCTCAATTTTTTTTTTTTTGTCATGGCACCCCCCAAAAATATCCTTTTTGTCAAAGACATTCTAATGAGGCAAAGAGAAGTGTACTCCTGAGAGAACATGTCTTCTGCCATCCACTGTTGGCATAGAAATGTTTAACCATGATTTTTTTTTTTTAATAAATCATGTATATTTGAGCTGGAATCTCAGTAGCAATATTTTTTTACTTAACTTTATATAGTGAAAACATTGAATAATAATTATTCATAGATCCTCAGATATTATTATAATGATGGGTAATTACTTACTTGAAAATAGGTACATACTTGTATATATATCCATGACTTACAAAATTATAAAAATAAGCTTTTTGTTGTTGTTGTTAAGTCCCTCAAATAGGGTCTACCTCATAGAGACTCTGGATAGGGTTTCTGAGGAGTGGCTGATGAGTTTGAACTGCTGACCTTATGGTTCAAACCAACCTTGTGGTCCATTCCTTATCCTACAGTGGCTAAGGATTAATTTATTAATTAATTTCTCAAATACAGGACCCTTAGTGACAGACTTCTTGTAATTGGCTGCTAACCTAAAGGTTAGTGGTTTGAACTTACCCAGTGGTACTATGTAAGAAAGAGCTGTTACCCTGCTTTCCTAAAGATTACAGCCAAGAAAATCCTGTGAAGGAATCCTACTCTGTAACACATGAGTAGGAATCTACTGGATTATCAAATACAGACTTCTTCAGGTACTGTCCTAAGGACTGGTTATATATTACTACATCTAAGCAACACTTGGATTTGTAGTACAATGGAGGAGTTATAAGATAGCCTTTAAGGGCTTTGGTAAAAGAAGTACATGCCAACAATGAGGGAAATGTCACCCACCTTCAAAGGAAACAAGCTACAATTGTAGACACTGATATCATTAACTTGGGCATGGTTTTATTTTTGCTATTGTTTTATTTTGTTTTTATTCCAGATATGGCTCTTTAGATTTTCGTGACAGATGACAAAACATTAATCTCTATACAGATATTTTCTGTCTCATCTATAAGGGTTTTTCTTCCCCCTTAACTCTTGCCTGAGACACATTTATAAGTATTATAATATTTATAATGGAAGAATGAAAAAAAAAAATCAAATAACACTCTTCTAACTTATACAGTAACACTGAACTTTCCAATATAAATCCGAACTCCACATGTAATCTGTGAATCAATTTGAACAAAAGGAGATATCTGATTTGGTAAAGTCTCATAGTTAAAGTTCTTAAATTCGTAGTTCATAGATTCACAGTTAACATTCCTGGATTCCTAACTTATCAGTAGTCTTTCTGCAATGACATACTGTATATGTGACATAGGATTAAAATCACCCAACAATCTCAATATTTCACATTATGACTTTTTCCTTATTTCCTCAAAAATGTATTATATTACCTTGATTTGTGTATATTTTGGATGTATATATTTTCTGTTTTCTTGACTATTTCACTTTATACTTCTTTCTCTCCTTGGCACCATTTTTCTTATGTAACTCAGGAATCAAAAATAGAAATTACTAAAAAAAAAAAAAAAAAAAAAAAATAGAAATTACTATGTTTGAAAGGAAGATAAGCCCTATTTTTCATGCACTTCTATACAATACACAAAAAAGATCTAGAGAATACATATGTGGGTGGTCTCAACATCACAGATTAAATGAATACCAGATGCAAAGAAACATGGCCCACCTCTAAGTCTGCTCTAAGTGTCTTGAGAGCAGCATGTTTGGTAAACAGCACCACAGACTCTGTCTTCAGTATTGTCATCAACATTTTCCCTGGTTAGGATTGTGTTAGACAATCTCCATTCTCTTCTAACCATGACCCTGCTGTGTGACCCCAGTTCACACATGCATGTGCAGATGAATGCAGGTTTGTAAGCACACACAGACACAGTGAAATATTCTCTTCTATCCTCTCCTTCTTTTTTTCCTTTTACTTTTTTCATTGTTTTCACCCCCAGACTCCTATTCTCTCTTTTCCTTCTTCTGTAACCTGTATACTAACTTAAACACCTACCATTTTTTTTCCCCATTTTTTTTACAAAAGCTCTCCTGATCTAGAAACTTGTAAGCTCGTTTTTAGCCTATAACTGATTGGGGTTCCTAAAAAGGGTTCTAGAACTTGGCCAGAAAAATACAGAGAAAGTGTCCGCTTCTTGCAGAAACTTTGTAATGTACAGAACTTTAGGTGGACTCCTAAGCACCATCTAAAACCTTCTCAGCTGGGACATTCCTACTTTAAAGGACATACAGACAAGCCCAGAGCAGCTAGAGGAACAGAAGATTCTTGAAAGAAAGACCAGAAGGAGAAAATTAAAAACAAAATCAGCAGTCTGATTGGCTGCTATAAGAACAAGCAAGTTGTATGCCTGGGAACCATCAAGGCAAGCAATCAAGTTCCTTCAGGACAAATCCCTCTCCAAGACTGAAACTCAAGGGGAACACATGAGTAGGCATGTAAGCTTGCTGGTGATCATGTTGATCTACTTGTAAATATAAATAGGGGAAAGGCAGCAATGAAACTATAGACTGAGTTTGACAATGTTCCATCAACTCATGTCGACCTTGAGATGAGAGAAAGAAGAAGGGCTGGTTGGTCTAAAGTGTAGTGAGAGTTGACTCCTGAGCCCAGGGACAGGGATCTAGCCATGGAGGGCTAAAGCTGAAAGTGAAACAACCAGCTGATATGAAGTGAGGGGAGATGCACAAGAATGCCCAAACTTGGAGATACTATCCATTTTACATAACTTTGGTGACTTAATAACCAGAAAGTGAGTAGAGGAAGATAAAGAAATTTAATAAAGGAAGCAAATGTAAATTGCTACAATTTGATGAACTTGACTTATACTTCCAGATGTAGTAGCTCAAAATACCAACCAAGAGGGGAGAAGTTTTCACATCAAGGATCAAACCTATCCTTTCCGTATACAGGGTTGATAGTGATGGGCAACTTAGACATCGGCTACCTAAAATGGAGAACACTAAAAAGTCACGAAGTGGCTGGCTTACAGTTTTGTTTCTGAGTGTGTGGAAGAAGGTGAAGCTCCATTGAACAATTTTCCTCTTGTCTAGATGGGTTGGGTTAAAGGAGATGGGGATGGGCTTCACTTATTCAACAGTGAGTAGCTGTTATCATATCTAATTCTGAGTGTCACAACTGTAAAGGTAGAGGTTGTGTCATAAAAAGTGGGGAGTAGTTAATCTTGCATTCCAGAAACAGAGGACCATAAGACCATCAAGAAAGAAGGTCATGAACTGTAGATCATGAACTGAATGTGGGACCCTAACCAAAAAAGCACCTACATCAGAGATGGAGGCATAGGTGATGGCATGGAGAGATTGAGCAGCTGAGAATTCTAGAGTTATGGAAGAAGAAAGGTTGTGTGCTGGTGGTCAGGTTACTGGCTTCCAGAATATGCCCTGTGGTTGTTTGAATGATTATATATCCCTGTGTGGGTTTTTTTTTTTTTTTTTTTTTGGTGTGTGTGTGTGTGTGTGTGTAAGTACATGCGCTAGAGGGTGGACACATGTTGACACGGATGACTGGAAGGAAATACACAACTGGAGGCAGGTTGGCAGAGGAAAGATAAAGATAAGGGTGGTGGGAGACCCAGGAAGGAAGGTAGTGGTTGGAGTGAATAGAAGTAAATTCTGTTAACTGTTGGTTCATGGAGGGGATTGCAGTCATATAATGAAGCAAGGTATGTGATTTGTTGAATGTGAAACTGATGATATGCTCAATTCACAATAAAAAAAAAAAAAAAGGCTGATCTAGAAGGACACTGTGGGGAAAATAATTTACTCACTGTGCTTGTTTGCGTACTTTAAGGGATCCATTTATTAAGGTTTGAGTATAAGAGACAAAGCTTACTTTAAGAGAGTGACGCTCAGGTAAAAGGAATACCAAAATCAATTTGCGCTGTGGCCTTGTAAGTTTGTATCTGAATTCACAAATAGGTGTGTGTTTTCACTCACATTTATAAATATATATGCATGTGTACAGAAATGCCTATGAAATGGATGCAACCTTTTCCCTTTGATTAATTCAAATTAGATTGCAATTGTAGAAAACTGTATTTTATAAGCTAGTATTTACTACCCAGATAGACTGTTTATTCACTGGACAATTCACCTTAATGTAACAACACTGTTGTTATTAGCTGTCACAGGTCAATTGTAATTCATGGTGACTCCCTGCGTACAGAGGAGCACCTCTTGATAGGATTTCCAAAGCAGATCACCAGGCTTGTCTGAGTCCTAACCACCAACCTTTTGGCTAGCAGCTGATTGTGAATGACCTTATACAAAACACCATGAAAGGCAAAATATGTGTGCTTCAGAAGTAGTGAAATCCATGAATTTACAACTGATTTAAGGAAACACAGATGCAATGAACCCTAACAACTTTTCCAATATGCACTGAATCCTTTACACTCAGTTTTGTCAAGATCATTATGTACAATTCTTCTGTCAGTTCTGAGTCTTTAAACTACCGTTATCCACTGTTACTTTCTTCTCCACATAGAAATATGCATAATGGACAAATGTTTGCCTATATTACTCATTTTTTTTTCTCACTTTTAAATTGTTAGTAGCAACGTTAATGTGTAGTATATCATCATTGGTTTTATTTTTCTATCTTTTGTCTTAACTCATTTCATGGTGACTTTCATTCTGATCACTCTATTGAGTGTTTTCTCCTGAAGATCACATGTAATCTACTAATTGCCATGTTTAAATCTTATTTTGATCTACTTTGAACTCTCAGAAGAATTCAATAACATTGACCAAAAATGCTCCCATTTATCTGTTAAAATGATGATCACTCTTCTAGGTTATAATGTGCACTCATCTGTAGAAGAAATTGGATTAAATTCCCATAATTTTATTACACTCCATAGTAGAGAGTTATTATGGTATATGGAGTCCTGGTGTGGTGCTTGACCTCAAGGTTGGTTTGAACCACAAGGTCGTCGGTTCAAGCTTACCAGCCGCTCCTTGGAAATCCTATACAGGGTCACTATGAGTTAGAGCCAACTCAATTGCACTTAAAAACAACAATAATTATGCTATATAAGATTATTTTTCAAGTAATATTTACTTACATGGGATTTTTCACAGATTTTCCCTAGTTTTATAATTTTTATATCCCATTTTGTTTTGTTATAATATTAGATTTCCCCATTAATTATAAATTCTGTAAATAATATAATTTTGAGAACTATATACTATTATATAGCTCAGTCATGATTTTGCATAATCATTGTGCTATTAGTGGACACATAGTAACAATAAAAATTTTTGCTGTGAGGAAAGTGTTGTGCAGAATACTTCATTAAAGTTCTATTTATTTCTAGCAATGGACTTTCTATGTGAAAGCATTCAAATATGTTGATGGTATTCAGATATATGCATATTTCTTCTCAGAAAGTTAAAAAAATACATATATTCTTACCGCCAGTAAAAGAGAAGATTCTTTTACGGTTTATAGACATTCCTGCCAACTTAAAAACAAGTAACTAAACTAGGCTATAGATTGAACTCGTTCATCTCTCAGATGGCCCTTCATTTCTTCTCTTGTTTTCCTGTTACAATTATGTATTAATCAAATGGACCTGTTGTTCCCCATAGCCCCTGGCAGTTGTAGCAAGTATAAATGCTTTGCTGATAAACAAGAGGTAGGAACTTTAAGTATCCTGAGTCCATCCTGAATTTCCTGAGAAGAAAGGTCTGATGACCTGCTTAAAAAAATTCAGCCAATGAAAATCGTGTGGAGCACAGTTAAACTCTGGCCCACTCAGGGTCACTATAAGCCATAGTAGATTCCAGGGTAGCTATTTTATTTTTCTCCAGTGTTCCACTCTACATAGCAACCTGACTGCCACCAAGAAGGGAAATCCAGGAATGGAGAACGTCCTTTGAACCCTGGGTCCCTGAGCTGAGAATTTCCAAAACTCAGGGGATGGCTGATGCTAAGATACAGAGATTCTCAAGGGAGGCCAGGACCATAGATGAAAGGGTACAAGGACTTTTCACTAGAGCCAACAGAGAGAGAAAGCCTTCTTCTAGAACCAGCATCCTCAATTTAGACTTCTTGCACAGTGCCTCTGTAGGATAAGCATTGGACTGCAAACCACAAAGCCGGCAGTTTGAGCCCACCCATCGCTCCATAGAAAAATGATTATGCTTTCTGATCCTGCAAAGACTTAGAGTCAGAAACCCTATATAAGGTCGCTGTGAGTCAAAACTGCCTCAAAGTCAATAAAAACCTAATAAGCATTTCATTTGGGACATCTTCTCTTCATGATTTACTCTGTGTTTTTATTGTTGTTGTTGTTGTTGTTAGGTGCCATCGAGTCTGTACCAACCCATAGTGACATTATGCCAGCAGAATGAAACACTGCCTGATCCTGGGCCAACCTCACTACCTTTGCCACACTTGAGTCCATCGATGCTACCACTTGGCCAATCCATCTCGTTGGGAGACTTCCACATTTTTTCTGACCCTCCACCTTACCAAACACGATGTCTTTCTCCAGTGATTGGTTCCTCCCGACAATATGTCCGAAGTATGAGAGATGAAGTTTGGCCATCTTGGCCTCCAAGGAGCACTCTGTCTGAACTTCTTCCAAAACAGATCTATTGGTTCTTTTGGCAGCCCATGGCACTTTCAATATTCTCCTTCAACACCATAACGCAAAAGCATCAATTATTCTACGGTCTTCCTTATTCACCGTCCAGCTTTCGCATGCATCTGAGGTTATTGAAGATACCAAGGCTTGGGTAAGGCACACATTAGTCCTCATGCTGACATCTTTGCTCTTCAACACTTTAAAAATGTCTTGTGCAGCAGATTTGCCTAATGGAATACATCGTTTTGTTTCTTGACTGCTGCTTCCATGAATGTTGATAGTTGACCCAAGAAGAATGAATTCCTTGACAACTTCAATCTTTTCTCTGTTGATAAGAATGTTGTTTATTGGTCCAGTGGTGAGGATTTTTGTTTTCTTGACATTGAGATGTAATGCATACCAAAGGCTGTGCTTTTTGATCTTCATCAATAAATGTTTTAAGTCCTCTTTACTTTCAGCAAACAAGGCTGTCTCATCTACATATCTCAGGTTTTTAATGAATCTTCCTCCAATCCTGATGCCACGTTTTTCTTCATAGAATCCGGCTTCTTGGATGATTTGCTCAGCATATAGGTCGAATAAGTATGGTGAAAGAATACAACCCTGTTACACACCTTTCTTAATTTGAAACAATTCATTGTTCCCATGTTCTTTTCAAACAACTGCCTATTGTTCCATGTTCAGATTCCTCCTGAGAACAATTAAGTGTTCAGAAATACCCATACTTTGCAATGTTGTCCATAGCTTGTCATGATCCACACAATCGAACGTCTTTGCGTAGTCAATAAAGCACAAGTAAATATCTTTCTGATTTTCTCTGCTTTCAGCCAAGATCCATCAGACATCAGCAATGACATCCATCATTCAACGGCCTCTTCTGAATCTGTTTTGAACCCCTGGAACTTCTCTGTCAATGTATGATTGTAGCCACTTCTGCATTACCTTTAGTAAAACTCTACTTGCATGTGATAGCGAAGATATTGTCTGATGATTTCCCCATTCCACTGCTCACTCCTCTTTGGAATGGGCACAAATATGTATCTCTTCCAATTAGTCACCCAGATAGTTGTCTTCCAAATTTCTTGGCAAAGATGAGCAAGTGCCTCTTGTGCTACCTCACTTTCTTGAAATATTTAAATATTCATTCCATCAATTCCTGGTACCTTGTTCTTTGCCAATTCCTTCAATGCACCCTAGACATCCTCCTTCAGTAACATTGGCTCTTCATCATATGCTACCTCTTGAAACGGTTGAACATTAACCATTTCCTTTTGGTACATTGACTGTGTATTCCTTCTATCTTCTCTTGATGCATTCTGCATCATTCAATAATTTGCCCAGAGAATCTTTCAATAATGAAAGTTGAGGCTTGAATTTTTTCTTCAGTTCCTCCAGCTTGAGAAATGCTGAGTGTGTTCTTCCTTTTTGGTTTTCTGACTCCAGATCTTTGCTCATTTTGTTGTAATA
>NW_006408703.1:4245685-4258113 GCF_000296735.1 Chrysochloris asiatica
TAGGGGTGGAGGTGGGGTGTCCATTCTCTCAGGCATCTCCTCTAGTCACCAGAATGGCGGTGCACAGACAGCGAGAGACCAATGAACCTATACCAAAACAAAAGAAAGTCCACACCTGTATCTCCGTGGTTCTGTCAGGCATTCGTGACTGTTCACATCCTTCCCCCTCTTGATCTCTCCCAAGATGTTGGCTCCAGGAGTAGCTAAGCATCTTGAATTAGAAAGCAATGGATTTTTTGATTCTGCTACAAATTCCCATAGTTGTAAGCCTTCCAAGCTTCTAAATATTCCTTTATATGTGGTTTAGAGTTCTAGCACCATCCCCTGAACCTGCTTGGTCTGGTATTTTGTGTTGTTGGTGAAAGAGCAACTCATTGCATGCCTACCTGATCCACCATCTTACTCTACTGTTGTTGTTTTTAAGTGCCATTGAGTCAGTTCCTACCCATAGGGACCCTGATTAGAGTTTCTGAGTCTGTAAATCTTTACGGGAGCAGAAAGCCTCATCTTTCTCCTGCGGAGCAGCTGGTAGTTTCGAACTGCTTACCTTGTGGTTCACAGTCCGATTCGTAACCACTACGCTACCCATGCATTATTTCATTCTCAATAAGTTTTATTTATCACCCTCATATGGCATACCCCTTCACTCATGCCAAAACTATATTGACAACCAACCCTTGTCTACCTACACATTTTTGGTGTGGTACTGTGGGTTAATGCATTTGGCTGCAATGTCAATTTGAACCATAAGATTGATGGTTCAAGCTCATCATCCACTGACCTTTTGGTTCAAACCAACCTTGTAATCCAGCATATTAGGATGTATTTTCCCATGGCAGATTTGCACTCTCTCAAAATGTCTAATTTCATCACAGTCACAGTTTTCTTAATTCTTAGTTGCTTCCATGTTCACTCTTCCTCTGTATAGAGCTTTCTGCATTTGCAATTTTCTTATCCCTTTCAGAAATTTCACTTAAACACTTTTCAGATTAATGTTTCCCTTTATGTTAATGTTGTGGTTCCTTTCCCCCTAGTAATGCACTAGCTTTTAATATGCATACCTTTTATTTATCCTTTTATTTTCAACTAGTTTCTGAACATATAGTGCTTCTATTCTTGGTTAACCTATGTATGATTTATTCCTATACTGAATGTAGTTAATTTAGATTGATTTATTTCTTCCACTCTTTTTGTACCTTTCTACATAGTCCTGGTATGGCTCTGTGGGTTAATATGCCATACTGCAAAGCTGTTTGAACTGCAAATTCAGCAGTTCAAGTTCACCAGCTGTTCCTTGGAAATCATATACAGGGTCTCTATGGGTTGGAACTGACTTGACAGCACTTCACAACAACAACAACATAGTAATTAGGAAGATAGTTCTCCTATGTTAATTGGTCACAATATTGTTGTTATTAAGTGACCCCAAGTTGGTTCCAAATCATAGTAACCCCTGTATAACAATACAAAACCTTGCCTGATTTTGCCCCATCCTCACAATAGTAGGTATCTTTGAGTCCATTGTTGCAACCACTTTGTCAATCCATCTAATTTTTATCTTTTTCTCTGGCCATCTACATTTCCAAGCATGATGTCTATCTCCAGGGACTGTACTCTTCTGATAATTGGTCCCTTGCTCAAAGTATGTGACACAAAAATCTTACAATCCTTGCTTCTAAGGAGCATTTGGCTGGATTTCTGACAAGACCTATTTGCTCATTCTTCTGGAATCCCATGGCATATTTAGTAGTATTCACCAATACCACTGTAAAATGTATTGATTCTTCAGTCTTCCTTGTTTATCACCTAACTTTTGTATGCTTATGAGGTGATTGAAAATGCTATGATTTGAGTCAGGCCTAATGCTACCTCAGAAATCTGTCAAATCCAATCCCTCATCTTTATCCTGTTACCTTAACCATAATACACCAACATCTCTCAGCTTGATATTGCAACAACGGCTTAACATTGTTTTTTACCCAACTCAGTGCAACACATTTCTACCAAAACTGTGTTCCTAGGAAGCAAATATGATGATTTCATTCTCCTGGTGACAATCTCTGATGCCTTCTCCCTAAAAGAATGATAACCATAGACATAATTGTGCAAGCTGAGACAACCAACTCTACTCGTCCCTTTCATTGTTGCTGTTGTCAGGTGCCATCGAGTCGGAACCGACTCATAGTGATCCCATGCACAGTAGAATGAAACAATGTCCGACCCTGGGCCAACCTCACTACTGCTGCCACACTTGACGCCATCAATGATGCCACCTGGCCGATCCATCTCGTTGGGGGTCTTCCTCTTTTTCTCTGACCCTCCACTTTACCCAGCATGACATCCTTCTCCCGCGACTGTTCCCTCCGCACAATATGTCCAAAGTATGAGAGACGAAGTTTAGCCATCTTGGCCTCCAATGAGCACTCAGATGCACTTCTTTCAAAACAGATCTATTGGTTCTTTTGGCAGTCCATGGCACTTTTAGTATTCTCCTCCAACACCACAATTCAAAGGCATCAATTCTACGATCTTCCTTATTCACTGTCCAGCTTTCACATCCATATGAGCTTATTGAAAATACCATGGCTTGGGTCAGGCATACCTTAGTCCTCAAGCTGACATTTTTGCTCTTCAACACTTTAAAAAGTTCCTGTGCAGCAGATTTGCCTAATGCAATATGTCCCTTTCATTGCTTCCCCTTAAATAAACCTATTCTTTAACTGCTCAGGTTTTCTCCTAGTGTCCCAAATACACAATGTATTCCTGTAAAAGCTTGATGTTTTTTTTTTCAATCTTGACAGTCTTGTCTTTAGCAAAATCCTCCTTAACATTTAACAGTGATTTATGATGTTGTTTAAAAGTTATCTTCTCTTTGAAGCTATTCTTGGGCCCCTTGATGATGGCTAACTTTCAATTCTTGCCCCATCACAATTGTTCAAATTTATATTTTACATTGTTTTCTAATATGGTAGTCCTTATTCATTAACTTGTTAATAGAATCGCCTGAAACCCTAGTTAAAATACAGAGTGCTGAGACTCACCTCAGAATTTCTAATTTAGTAGGTCTGGGATGGGGCCATATCTCTCAGTAGTACAAATAGTTTGTCCTCTAAAGCAAACCTAAATATGGGTGGTTCAAACTACCTAGTGACACAGCAGAATAGAAGTCTGGCTGTCTTCTTCTGTAACAATTACAGCTAAGGAAGTACTTTGGAGCAGTTTTACTCTGTATCTACTTGGAGTCACCGTTAGTCAGAGTCCGTTCCCGAGCAACAGGGTTTTTTGGGGGGTGGGTGGAGTTGTTGTAGTAATTATTGTTAAGTACCGTGGAGTCAGTTCTGACTCAGCAAACTTGTATAGGGTTTCTGAGGAGCGGCTTGGTGATCTTGAACTGCCGATCTTGCAGTGTAGCGCATTAACGGCACAGTGCCATACCAGACAGAGCTCCTTTTTTGGAGTGGGACATGAGAATTTGTGTTTCTAAGAAGTTTCAAGAGGATGCTGCAGATGCTAGTTCTGGGAAAACATTTTGAGAAACACTGACCTAACGAGTATGAGGCTTTTTTAGTGATTGAAATAAAATATTGCAGCATCCTCAATTAAACAATTTGCAATGAAAATGAAAATGGTTATTCTAGCCATTTGACAAATATGGCTCATGTATATTTACTAAATAAAAAGAATTGTATTTATACTTATTCAAATGTTACTGAAAACAAAACATTTGAGCTAGCTATAGATAAGAGTAGCGAACAAAAGACAGTCTCACTTTTCCAGCTAATACCAGTTGCCTTCAACTATATTCTGATTCATGGTGATCCCATGTGTACAGAGTAGAAATGCACTGCGCAGGGTTTCAAGGTCATGCCCATTCAGCAGCAGTGGCCAGACCTTTTCTCTGAGGTACCTCTGAGTGAATTCAAACTGCTAACCTTGACAAGTCAAGCACATATATATTTGCACCATCCAGAGACTCTTTTTTAGCTATATGCCTCTGAAATGCCCTCCTATATGCAATCCTCAAGGTTTGTTACAATAGAAGCAATATGATTTTAAAAGAATGCTTAGTAAACTAAAGTTTCTTCTTAGCAATTAAGTTGATTCCCTGTGCCACAAAGAAAGGACGTTTTACTAACTGTTTTGCTATTATGTCTGTGTAAAACCTTGCATATAGGTGTTGGGATAACTATATTGCTTGTCAGGAATATAAATGTTTTTCAGATAAAACCAATCTATAGATAGATTTCAGGGTCTGTCGCATTTTAGTTGCCTAGCATGGTTCTTTGAAAAACTCAGCTTATTAGGAAAGAATGGCCCTTGCCATATGTACAACATTAAGAACATCTGGAAACACCATCAAAGCAAGAAATTTTTTACTTTCCACTGGCATGAAGAAGCCATTGGAAATTTCACAGATGTTTGAATCTCAGGATCCCTGGATAGTAGGAAATTGAAGCAGACTGCGGCATTGACCAAGTGATTTCTCCTAGGAAAGACACTCTGCTACTCCGCAGAGGAAAATGAAAAGTTGTTCCTAGTGAGAATAAGTTTCTTCCTAAATAAAGCTATAAGTGAAAAATCTAATTATTCATTGAATGTCGCTATAATGAATATCAGGCTAAAATCATTAATGCCCCAATAATGCTTACAATTAGAATTTCATGAACAACGGGATTTTAGTGAACCACATGCATTGCTTGGAGATAATATAATTTGGCATTTATCTTGATGATTTGGGGCATTTCATTCTATTCCAAGAAGCCTATCCCCAATTTGTCATTCTATCAAAATCAAAATTATCTACTCTATATTCATCCCAAATTTAGTACAGTCATTTTAAATATCATGCTTCTATAATTACAGGTTCACAACTAGAATTTGCAGCTTTTGTACATGCTCCTTCTGAGTCACAAGCAATGATTCTAAACACTCCTGTTGCTGGTAAGAATGGATTACATTATAATATTCTGGTCATTTGTTATGGTTTGATTTTGTTAAAAAATATTTATGACCACAGTTCTATGGCATATAGAAGCCCTCAACTCAATTGGGAGAAGTGAAGAAGGAAGAGAAAAAGGGACTAGCCATATACATACACATTTAGAAATAACTCTGATTATTATTATTCAGTTAGAACCACCTGCCTTACTACTCATGTTGTGTCCCTTAGACCAGCAACTTTAGTGTAACTTAAAAACGTGTTACTTATACAGATTTTTGGATTCTGAAGCATCATCTGCAACTTAATAAGATGCACAGGTAATTGGTTTGCATATTAGAGTTTGCACATTAATGCACAGCTAACAAATTATTTCCTTTAATGTGAAGCTAGTTATTTACCGCCCTCTCCCTGGAAGATAACATTCTAGACTTAAATAAATGTGACAGTAATATTCACAAGGACTATTATTTGCATGGTAAAAGGTTATACTTACACGTTGCACAGAGAGTGTTTCTTCTATGTTTCAAGGGCACAGTATTAGTGTGTTGCAAATTTTACAACAAAGTACAGTTCAGAGAAATGTAGCTCCTTTATGCTGTCTCTTCTGATCTATGGAGATGTCATGGTATACTGCTTTAAGTATTGGGTTGCTATTTGCAAGCATTTCAAAACCCATCATCCTCTCCTTAGGAGACAGATGAGACTGTTTGCTTCTGTAAAGATTTACAGTCTCTGAAAAGTTATGGAGTACTTTTACTGGGTCCTATAGGAGTCCTCTGGTAACATAGTGGTTATGAATCGGGCTGTTAACCGCAAAGTCAGCAGTTCGAAACTACCAGCTGTTCCACGGGAGAAAGATGAGGCTTTCTGCTCCCATAAAGCCTCGAAAACCCTGTACAGGGTCGCTATGAGTCGGAACCAACTCCACGGCACATAACAACAACAACAATAGGAGTCCTCTTAGTCCAGGCACTTGGACCAAGAGGCAGTTGTTCGAAAAGTACATTGTAACACTGAATGGTTGAAAATTAAAAAAGGTGTGCGACAAGATTGTATTCTTTCGCCATACTTATTCAACCTGTATGCTGAGAAAATAATCCGAGAAGCTGGGTTATATGAAGAAAAACTTGGCATTAGCATTGGAGGAAGACACATTAACAAGATGATACAACCTTGCTTGCTGAAAGTGAAGAGGATTAAAAACATTTATTGATGAACATCAAAGAGCACAGCCTTCAGTGTGGATTACATCTCAATGTCAAGAAAACAAAAATCCTCACCACTGGACCAATAAACAACATTATTATCATTGGAGAAAAGATTGAAGTTGTCAAGGACTTCATTCTTCTTGGATCAACTATCCACACACACCGAAGCAGCAGTCAAGAAATCAAACGACGTATTGCATTAGGAAATCTGCTGCACAAGACCTTTGTAAAGTGTTGAAGAGCAACGATGTCAGCTTGAGGACTAAGGTGCGCTGGACCCAAGCCATGGTATTTTCAATAACCTCATACGCATGTGAAAGATGGACAGTGAATAAGGAAGACCGTACAAGAATTGATGCTTTTGAGTTATGTTGTTGGAGAAGAATATTGAAAGTGCCATGGGCTGCTAAAAGAACCAACAGACCTTTGTTGGGAAAACTGCAGCTAGAGTGCTCCTTGGAGGCCAGTATGGCCAGGCTTTGTCTCTCATACTTTGGATATGTTGTCAGGAAGGACCAGATGCTGGAGAAGGATATCATGTTTGTTAAGGTGGAGGGTCAGATTAAAAAAAAAAAGAAAGAAAGAAAAAGAAGGAGAGGGAGACCCCCGATGAGATGGATTAACCAAGTGGCAGCATCGATGGACTCAAGGTCAGATTAAAAAAAAAGAAAAAGAGGGAGACCCCCGATGAGATGGATTAGCCAAGTGGCAGCATCGATGGACTCAAGTGTGGCAACAGTAGTGAGGTTGGCCCAGGATCGGGCACCGTTTTGTTCTGCTGTGCATAAGGCTGCTATGAGTCGGTACTGACTCTGCGGCACCTAACAACAACAAATAGAAGTCCTGGAGTCCTGGTGTGGCACTGTGGGTTAATGTGTCAGACTGCTATAGGATAATGCACTGGACTGCAAGGTCAGTTTGAACCACAAGACTGGTGTCTCAAATCCATCAGCTGCTCTTTGGAAACCCTATATAAGGCTCCTGTGGGTCTGAATTGACTCAGCGGCACTTAACAACAACAATGTGGGCATCCTGGAACCCTGGCATGGTGCTGTAGGATAAGCACTCAAAGTCAAGGTCCTTTTGAGATGAAAGGTCCATGGTTCAAACTCACCAGTCACTCCTTGGAAACCCTATACAGGGTTGCTATGAGTCAGAATCCACTCAGAGGTACTTAACAACAACAACAATAGGAGTCTTGGTGTGGTACTGCAAGATAAAGCACTAACCACAAGGTCTGTTTGAACTACAATGTTGGTGAGTTAAACCCACTAGTCAATCCTCGGAAATCCTAGACAGGGTCTCTATGAGTTGGAACCTACTTAACGGCACTTAACAACAACATAGGGTCACTATGAGTTGAAATGAAGTCAGTTGCAGTGAGTTTGGTTTACATTTTTGATAATCTGATCTACTGTACAGCATAAAAATCATCTTGAGGTAAAAAAAAAAAAAACTAAAAGTTCAATATGATTTAAATATTAATATTTAACTTAAAGTACATTAACCAAAACCAAAGCAATGCCATCTAGTAGAATTTCCCCAAAGGGGTTCCAAAGTTGTAAATTTTTACAGAAGAAGACTGCCATATTTTTTCCATAGTAATAGCTGGTGAGTTGGAACAATCAAATTTTCAGTCATCAGTCAAGCACTTTAACCACTGCATTACCAGAAATCCTTAAAATACATGAAAGGATTGGTTATTCTCCCTTGGCAAAAAGCAGTCCTTTACAAGGATCTCTGGTAGCATAGAGGTTACGAATCGGGCTGCAAACCTCAAAGTCAGCAGTTCGAAACTACTAGTTCGTGGAAGAAATAAGGCATTCTACTGCCATAAAGATCTACAGCCTCAGAAACCCTGTACCGGGTTGCTATGAGTTGGAACCGACTCCACGGAACAAAACCAACTAACCAACCAAAACATGGCTTGACCCACTTTATGCTTCTCTCCTTACTAGCCACCATCCTTTTCAAGGGGAATGGGAGTAGAACATAAAGCCACAGGCTGTGTTAATATTCTTGGCTCTAATATCTTCTGCCTCCCTCAGTCTCTGTTAGGAATTCTTACTTCCTGGGGCCAATACCAGTCAATTTCAATTCACTAAAGCCTAGGATTTCAATGTTTATGCATTATATTTCATTGTTCAGCTAGTTCTCATACTTGAGGCTAATATCTAAATATTATTTTATGTCTTCTCATTTTGCCAGGGTACAGTAGCCTTTTTGAGTGTTTCAGATTCACTTCAGCTCTCCTTGGCTACAGGTTTTTTTAATTTGCTAATTATTGTCAAAGCATATTCTATAGAGAGATTGTTTTGACAGTGAGTTTAATCAAGCAAAAACTTTCAATAATATCAGGCACTTAAAAACATGAATCTATCAAATTCACTTTACAATGCAATGAAAACCTGACGTTAAAATTTGACATATATAGCCAAAAATAGCAATTTCACTTCAAAGTACTGATATTTTGAAAAAAATTCAAGTAAATTCTTAGTAAGGAAAATTGAACATTATAAGAATTACCTACATAATTAGTGCATAAAAGAAGATGGCAAATAATAGATAATATCAACTAATGCATTTATAAAATATCACTGGCAAGACAAATAATTTAGTTTAAAGAATTGACACAGGATCTGAACAGACATTGCTTCAAATATAATATACAGATGGCCAATAAACACATTAAAACATGCCCAACATCACTGCACATTAGGGAAATGAAAATTAAAACAAGTTAATGAAAATTTGGTCTGCAATATACATTTAATGAAAAAAATAAATATAAATGAGAAATAATCACATGAAAATATGCTTAACATCATTTTTGCTGTTGTTAGGAGTTGTTGAGTTGGCACCTACTCATAACGACATTATATACAACAGGAAAAAACACCATCCCCTGTCCTGTGCCAGTTTCACAATAGTTGCTACACTTAAGTCCATTGCTACTGACACTGTGTCAATCCATCTTGTTAGAGGTCTTCCTCCTTTTCTCCAACCCTCCACTTTACCAAGCATGCTGTTCCTCTCCATGGACTGGTCCCTCCTGACAATATGTCCAAAGTATGAAAGAAAAAGTCTGCCAATCCTGGCTTAAAAGGAGCATACTTGTTGTACTTCTTCCAACAAATATCTCTTTGTTCTTTTAGCAGTACATGGTACTTTTAGCATTCTTCTGAAACACCATAACTCAAAAACAACAATTATTCTAGTCTTCTGTATTCATGGTCCAATTTCCACAAGCATTTGAGGTTATCAAAAATACCATGGCTTGGGTCAGGTGCACGTTAGTCCTCAAACTGGTATCTTTGCTCCTGAAAACTTTTAAGAGGTCTTGTGCAACAGATCTGCCTAATGCAATATGCCATTTATATCTCTACTACTCTTTCAATGAGTATTGATGATTGATCCAAGCAAAATAAAGTCTTTGACAACTCCTGTCTTCTCCATTTATATGGATGTTATTTATTGGTCCATTGGTTAGGATTTTTGTTTTCTTTACACTGAGGTACAACCCAGCTGAAGACTGTGGTCTTTGATTTTCATTAGTAAATATTTTAAGTCATCTTGTCTTTCTTTCAACAAGCAAAATTGTATCATCTATATATCATAGGTTGTCAATGAGTCTTCATCCAATCCTGATGCCATGCTCTTAATAGAATCTAGCTTCTCTAATTATTTGTAGAGTGTATAGATTGAATTGTTGTTGTTGCTGTTAGGTGCCATCGAGTTGGTACCGACACATAGAGAGCTCATGAACAGCAGAACAAAACACTGCCCAACCCTGGGCCAACCTCACTATCATTGCCACACTTGAGCCCATTGATGCTTTGCCAATCCATTTCATTGGGGGTCTTCCTCTTTTTCTCTGACCCTCCATCCTACCAAACATTATATCCTTCTGGTCCCTCCTGACAATATGTACAATGTATGAGAGATGAAGTTTGGCCATCCTGGCCTCCAAGGAGCACTCTGGCTGTACTTCTTCCAAAATGGATCTATTGGTTCTTTTGGCAGCCCATGGCACTTTCAATATTCTCCTCCAATACCATAACTCAAAAGCATCAATTTTTTTATGGTCTTTCTTATTCACTGTCCAGCTTTCACATGCATATGAGGTTATTAAAAATACTATGGCTTGGGTCAGGTTCACCTTGGTCTTCAAGCTGACATATCTGCTCTTCAGTACTTTAAAAAGGTCTTGTGCAGCAGATTTGCTTAATGTAATATGTCGTTTGATTACTTGACTGCTGCTTCCATGAGTGTTGAATAAGTATAGTGAAAAAATACAACACTGTCACACTGCTCCTAATTTGAAACTATTCCCTTGTTCTGACTGAACAACTGCCTGTTGGTCTACTCGTAGGAAATTCATGATAACAATTAAATCTTCCAGAGTACTCATTTTCTGCAATGTTATCCATAGCTTGTCTTGATGCACATAATCAAAAGTCTTTGTGGGCTCAATAAAGCACAGGTAAACAGCTTTCTTGTATTCTCTGATTTCAGCTAAGATCTATCTGATGTCACAATTATATTCCTCATTCCACATCCTTTTCTGAATCTGGCTTGAGCTTCTGGAAATTCTCTGTCAATGTATGGTTGCAGCTGTTGTTCAATTTTTTTAGCAAAATTTTACTTGCATGCAATATTAATCATATTATCTGATGATTTCTGCATTAATTGGGTAACCTTTTTTAGAAATGATCAAATAATTTGCTCAGATAACTGTTTTCCAAATTTCTTGACATAGATGAGTCAGTTTATCCAGTGCCACATTAGTTGGTTGGAAGATTTCAATTTGTATTCCATCAACTCCAGGAGCCTTATTCTTTGTCAAAACCTTCAGTGCACCTTGGACTTTTTCCTTCATTATTATTGGCTCTTGATCATATGCTACCTCTTGAAATGCTTGAATATTGACAATTTATTTTTGGTATGGTGATTCTGTGTATTCCTTCCATCTTCTTTTGATGGTTTCTGAAGCAGTATTTTGCCCATAGAATCCTTAAATTTGGCAAGTAGATGATTGAATTTTTTTTCCTGTTCCCTCAACTTGAGCAATGCTGTGAGAATTCTTCCCTGTTAATTTTCAAGCTCATGGTCTTTACACATTTCATACAATATTTGACTGTCTTATCCAGCTGTCCTTTGACATTTTCTATTATGCTCTTTCATCTTCTCATTTCTTCGATTTGCTTTAGCATCTCTAGGTTCTGGAGAGTGAGTTTCAGAGTCTCTTCTGGAATCCATTTTGATCTTTTCCTTCTTTATTCTCTTCTTAATGACTTTTTGTTTTTCTTGTGTTATGTTCTTGATGTCATTCCACAGCTCTTCTGTCTTCAGTTATTAGCATGCAATGCATCAAACTGTTTTTGAGATGTTCTGTAAATTCAAGTGGGGTAAATTCAAAATCATATTTTGATTCTCACAGACTTATTTTGATTTTCTTCAGCTTCTGCCTGAACTTGCATATGAGCAATTGATGGCCTGTTCCACGTTCTGTAGCTGGCTTTGATTTGGCTGATGATAATTAGTTTTTCCACTATCTTTTCCTGAAAATGTAGTCTATTTGGTTACTGTGTATTCCATCTGATGAGGTCCATATGTCTATAGTCATTTTTGATGCTGTTTAAAAAGGTATTTGACATGAAGAAATCATTGGACTTGCAAACTTCTATCATGTAATCTGCATTACTGTTTCTATCACCAAGAACATATATTCCAACTACTGATGTTTCTTCTTTGTTTCCAAATTTTGCATTCAAATTAGCAGTAATTATCAATGCATTTTGGTGTCATGCTTGATAAATTTCAGACTAAAGAAATTTATAGACTTTTTCATTTTCATAATTACTGAATTTAATGGTTGCTGTATAAATTTGAACAAAGTTGTATTAGCTACAAAGACTCTGTAGATCTATGAATATTATCCTATCACAGGTAGCATTGTAATTCAGATAGACTTTGGAAAGTTCTGATTGTTTATAAATAGGATGCCATTCCTTTTCAATTTCAGTCATTGCCTGCATAGTAAACTCCACCACTCATCTGTCAGTTTGTCTGTCATACTGTGGTGGCTTGTGAGTTGCTGTAATTCTGAAAGCTATGCCAAAGGTATTATTATATCAGCAGGGTCACCATGGTGGACAGTTTTCAGATGGGATTCCAGATGAAGGCAGACTAGGAAGAAGGAGAGAAGAAAAACTTCTGAATATTTAGTAACTGAAAAGCTTATGAATAGCAGAGAAACACTGTCAGATATAGTGCCG
>NW_006408703.1:4258623-4263005 GCF_000296735.1 Chrysochloris asiatica
GAGGATGAACTAGAAGAATTCTACCAATTTATTCAATCTGATTGGAATGCAAAGGTTGGGAGCAAAGAGGAAGGATCAGTAGTTGGAAAATATGGGCTTGGTGATAGAAATGATGCTGGAGAATGCATGATAGAATTCTGCAAAATCAATATTTATTCATTTCAAATACCTTCTTTAGACAGCATAAGAGACAAATATACACATGACCTCACCAGATGGACTACATAGAAATGAAATTGACTACATATGCAGAAAGAGATGATGAAAAATTTCCATATCATCAGTCAAAACAAGGCCAGGGTCAGACTTTGGAATAGACCATCAATTACTCATATGCAAATCCAGACTGAAGCTGAAGAAAATGTAAACAAGTACACAAGAGCCAAAATATGACTTTGAGTATATCTCACCTGAGATTAGAGATCTGAAGAACAGATTTGATACATTAAACATTAAAGTCAGAATACCAGAAGCATTGTGGGATGACATCAAAAACATCATACAGGAAGAAAGTAAACAGTCAATAAGAAGACAAGAAAGAAAGAAAAGGTCAAAATGGATGTCAGAAGAGACATTAAAACTTGGTCACCAGCGTAGAGATGCTAAAGCAAATGGAAGAAATAAGGATGTAAAAGAGCTGAACAGAAAAATTTGAAGTTCAGTTTGAGAAGACAAAGTCAAATATTACAACGAAATGTGCAAAGATCTGGAGTCAGAAAACCAAAAGGGAAGAACACGCTTAGCATTTCTCAAGCTGGGAGAACTGAAGAAAAAAATCAAGCCTCAAATTTCATTACTGAAGCATTTTCTGAGCAAATTATTGAATGATGCAGAAAGCATCAAAGGTAAATGGAGTGGATACACAGAGTCACTGTACCTAAAGGAAATGGTTGATATTCAATCATTTCAAGAGGTAGTATATGATCAAGAAACAATGATACTGAAGGAAGAAGTCTAAGGTACATTGAAGAAATTGGCAAAGAACAAGATAGCAGGAATTGATGGAATAAAAATTGAAATCTTTAAACAAAGTGAGGCAGAACTGGAAGCACTCAGTCATCTATGCCAAAAAATTGAAAGGCAACTATCTGGCCAACTGATTGGAAGAGATCTGTGTTTGTGCCTAGTACTATGAGAGGTCACCCAATGTAATGCAGATATCATTGGACAATATCTTTGTTATCCCATGTGAATAAATTTTACTAAAGGTAATATAGAAATGGCTGTAAGCATACATCGACAGAGAACTTCCAGAGGTTCAAGCTGGATTCAGAAGAGGACATGTAATGAGGGATATCATTGCTTATGTCTGATAGATCTTGGCTAAAGGAGAGAATACCAGAAAAGATGTTTACCTCTGCTTTATTGACTACACAAAGGCTTTTGATTGTGTGGATCATGACAAGCTATGAACAACATTGCGAAGTATGAGTATTCTTCAACACTTAATTGTGCTCATGAGGAATCTGTACATGGACCAAGAGGCAGTTGTTCAAACAGAACATGGGAACACTGAATTGTTTAAAATTAAGAAAGGTGTTTGACAAGGTTTTATTCATTCACCATACTTATTCAACCTGTATGCTGAGCAAATAGTCTGAGAAGCTGGGTTCTGTGAAGAAAAATGTGGCATCAGGATTGGATTGGAGGAAGACTCATTAACAAGATGATACAACCTTGCTTGCTGAAAGTGAAGACTTACTGATGACGATCAAAGATCACAACCTTCATTATAGGTTGCATCTCAATGTAAATTAAATAAAAATCCTTACCACTGGACCAATAAGCAACATTCTTATCAACAGAGAAAAGACTCAAGTTGTCAAGGACTTCATTCTTCTTGGTTCAACCATCAACACTCATGGAAGCAGCAGTCAAGAAATCAAGCGATGTATTGTATTAGGCAAATCTGGTTTCAGAAGACCTTTTTAAAGTGTTGAAGAGCAAATTTTAAATAACCTCATATGCATGTGAAAGATGGACATTGAATAATGAAGACCGTAGAACAATTGATACATTTGAGTTTTGATGTTGGAGGAGAATATTGAAAGTACCATAGGCTGCCAAAAGAACAAACAGATCTGTGTTTGGAAGAAACGCAGCCAGAGTACTCCTTGGATGCCAAGATGGCCAAATTCATCTCTCATACTTCAGACATATTGTCAGAGGAACCAGTCACTGGTGAAGGATATCATGTTGGTAAGTTGGATGGTCAGAGAAAAAGAGGAAGACCCCTAGTGTGACAGATTGGCAAAGTGGCAGCATCAATGAGCTCAAGGATGGTAACACCTGTGAGGTTGGCCCAGAACTGGGCAGGGTTTTGTTGTGTTGTGCATATGGTCACTGTGAGTTGGTACCTACTCAATGGCACCTAACAACAACAGCATAGTAATCTACGTGATTATCTAATTAAAAATGGTCAATACTCCAGTTCAGCTCACTACATTCTAGGGTATTGATGTTTAAGGGTTCCATTTCATTTTTGACAACTTCTATTTTTTTTTTAAAGTCATACATATTACATTCCTTATTCTGATTATTAATGGATGTTTACAGCTTTTGTTCTCATTTTGAGTTGTACCTCACCAGACAAATTAAGGTCCTGAATACTTCACTACATTCACATCATCATAGTCAGCTTTATTTTAGAGAGACAGCTCTTCTCCAGTAGTGTTTTGAGTGCCTTACAACCTAAAGGACTCATCTCCTGGCACTACATCTAACAATAATTAGGGATTAGGTAAATGGAATTTAAAACACTTGGATATGTCAGATTAAGATGATTATGTTTCAAAAATGGAAAAACAACAGGTGTCGGCAAGTATGTGCCGAAACGGGAATCCCTATTCATTGCTGGGATGATTGTAAATTGCTACAGGTACTGTGTAGAGCAGTCTGAGGGTTGCTCTAAAAGTTAAGAATAGACTTACCACACAAGCCAGCAATTCCAGTTTAGGAATATATCGAAAGGAATGGAAAACAGGAAAAAAAACAAAACTATATATATGTATACCAATGTCCATAGCAGAAATATTCACTTTAGCCAAAAGATGAACAATCTTAATGTCCAATAAATGAATGAATTTTTAAAGTGTGGTATACAGTACTTGTTGTTAAGTGCTATTGAGGTGCCATTGAGTTGGTATCGACTCATAGCACCCAATGCACACAGAATGAAACACTGCATTGTCTTGGGCCAACCTCATCATCGTAGCTACATTTGAACCCATCACTGCTGCTACTGTGCCAATCCAGCTCATTGGGTGTCTTCCACTTTTTTTCTGACCCTCCATTTTTCCAAACATTATATCCTTCTCCAGGGACTGCTCCCTCCAGACAATAAGTCCAAAGTTTGAAAGACCAAGTATGGCCATCTTGGCTTTCCTGGGAAATTCTGCCTTGACTTCTTCAAACAGAAATTGGTTTGTTTTTTGGCAATCCATAATACTTTTAATAGTATCCTCCAACACATAGCTCAAATGCATCAATTAATGAATGGTCTTCCTTATTCATTGTTCAACTTTTGCATGCATATGAGCTTACTGAAAATGCCATGGCTTGGTCAGGTGCACCTTAGACCTCAAACTGGTATCTTTGCTCTTCAGTACTCTAAAGGGGTTATGTGCAGCAGATTTGCCAAATACAATACGTCATTTGATTTCTTGACTGCTGCTTCCATGAATGTTGATGGTTGATCTTAGCAAAAATGGAGTTTTTGACAACATCAATAATTTCTCCATTTGTCGTGATGTTATTTATTGGTCCAGTGATGAGTATTTTTCTTTTCTTTATGTTGAGGTGTAACCCATACTGAAGGTTGGGATCTTTGGTCTTCATCAGTAAGTGTATTAAGTCTTCTTCACTTTCACCAAGCATGATTGTGTCATCTACTTATTGCAGGTTGTTCATTAGCACACGTTTCTTCATATAATTCAGCTTCTTGGATTATTTGCTCAGCATACACATTGAATAAGTATGGTGAAAGAATACAACCCTGGAGCACATCCTTCCTAATTTTAAACCATTCAGTGATCCCTTGTTCTGTTCAAACAACTGCCACTTGGTCCATATACAGGTTCCTTATGAGCACAATTAAGTGTTCTGCAATACTCATTCTCTGCAATTCTGTCTATAGGTTGTCATGAACCACACAACTGAAAGCCTTTGCACAGTCAATACAGCACAGGTAAATAGCTTTCTTGTATTCTCTGATTTCAGCCAAGATCCATCTGATGTCGCAATTATAGCCCTCATTTCACATCCTCTTCTGAATCTAGCTTAAACCTCTGAAAATTCTCTATCAATGTATGGTTGCAGTTGTTTTTCAATGTTCTTTAGCAAAATATTGCTTGCATGCAATATTAGTGATATTTTCTGATGAT
>NW_006408703.1:4263799-4272700 GCF_000296735.1 Chrysochloris asiatica
AAAAGATGACTATCCATGTGTATAATCATCTTTTATGCTGTTTAAAAAGATTTTTTTTTAATGAAAGAGTTATTGGTCCTGCAAAATTCTATCATGCGATCTCTAGCATCGTTTCTATCACTAAGGCCATATTTTCCAACTACTGATCCTTCCTTTTTGTTTCCAAATGCCAGTAATTATCAATACCTGTTAATTGCATGTTTTATCATTTTCAGCCTGAAGAAGTTGGTAGAATTCTTCATTTTCATCATCACTGGCTTTAGTAGTTAGTGCACAAATTTTATTAATAGTGATATTATCTGGTCTTCCTGGTAGATGCATGGATATTATTCTATCACAGACAGATTGCACTTGAAGACAGATCTTGATATGTTATTTTTAATGATGAATGTGACACCATTCCTCTTCAATTGTCATTCCCAGCATTGTAAACCATGTGATTGTCAGATTCAAAATGGCCAATGTCAGTCCATTTCAGCTCAGTAATGCCTAGGATGTCGATGTTTATGCACTCCATTTTATTTTTGACAACTTTCAATTTTCCTAGATTCATACTTTGTGCATTCCATGTTATGATTATTAATGGATAGTTTACAGCTGCTTCTCTTCATTTTGAGTTGTGTTCCATCAGGAAATGAAGGTCCCGGTGGCTTTACTCCATTTGCATCATGTTGGTCAACTCTACTTTGAGGAGGCTTTTTTTCCCAATCACATTTTGAGTGCCTTCCAACCTGAAGGGCTCATCTTCCGGCATTATATCTCATAATATTCTGGTGCTCTTCATCTTGTTTCTATATTCAATATGGTGGTGCTGGCAGTTTTCACTGTTATTTATGAGGTTTTTGGTGACTAAATATATTATTTGTTTATTAAAATAAATTGCTTTAAAACATATTTGTACATATGTTGTTGTTGTTATGTGCCATGGAGTTGGTTCTGACTCATAACGACCCTGTACAGGGTTTCTGAGGCTGTAAATCTTTACGGGAGCAGAAAGCCTCACCTTTCTCCCGCGGAACAGCTGGTAGTTTCAAACTGCTGACCTTGAGGTTCGCAGCCTAATTCGTAACCATTACACTACCAGAGTTCCTATATTTGTATATATAGGTAATGCTAAAGTAGAGACCACACAAATCCTAAGCATTAAACTTCAGAAGTACAGAACCTACAAACTTTCAAACATGTAATTTGAAATTTTAATTTTCTGTGACAATACTTAACTCTGTGGATTTTTCATTTATATTTTTAGTTTGAATTTTTTATATGTATGCAACAGTTTCTGGATGGTCCATTCTCATACCAATGGATAGCATAGGAGATCTGTCAGCTCAGCCTCTTTGGTCACTTGATCTAAATCCATAAGACATTTCCATATGGGGAAAAATCAACTGCTTTATATTTATAAAAATACCATTTTTCAGCTAAACTTAAAACTGGATTACAAATACAATCCTTTCAGTTACTGAAAAGTAGCTGGTTAATTTTACCACAATTTGAAAGTCATTTGCACTTTGCATACAACAAAGCATCTCATACTGTTTTTTTTCACTATTGAATGCTAGTTGAAAACAAATATTTTTAAATGATAGAAAATTAATTTTTCAAATGTTGTTTGTAAATTTGCATTGTTTATGCTTATAAAGTTATTAAATCTTAAAACTGCACTAATACTTTGGGGGCACTCTACATTTTATATTGAGGTTCTTGTTAAATGCCATTGAGTGAATTCCGACTCATAGTGACCCTGTGTAACGATTCCAGAGAGTGACTGGTAGGTTTGAACTGCTAACCTGAGGTTAGCAGTCCTGTGCTTACCCTACAGTGCCACATGAGTAGAAATATGCTACCATGAAAAGTTTTGAAAGAAATTTAAGAGAGTGACTGGAGAAAGAATATGAAGGAGAAAGCAATATTGTAGTATTGGTGGAGAGAAAGGGCTCGGGGAAAAGAGACAAGAAGGGGAGGAAGAACTAAAATTGATTAAATTTTTTATTAATATGTACTAATTACTTTTTGAAGCACTTTAAATGTGTTAACTTATACAGAATCATTATGGGTTGGACCCGACTCGATGGCATGTAACAACAGCAACAACAATAATGGGATTCCTCTCATAGCTCAATAAGGGATACACGATCATTATACTCATCTGATACAACAAAACTGAGATACAGTAAATATGCTATAAGGCATGTTTTCATAACAAATACATAATATAGTGCCTTCATATAAATGTCCTATTGAATAACTGAGCTTCAGAAAATTATCTGTCCTTCAACATCGTGGGAACTAAAACCGAGATTTTATAAGTCAAAAAGTAAAAATAAATTTAACTAATGTTTGTAAACTTGGTAAAAGTTTAAGTAAACATTACAATGAATTTAAATCAGCTTTTAGAGCTTTATTTGAAATTCACTCAAAATAAAACTGAGAAAATTTTAATCCATTCATATTAAAGTGACCATCGAATGGATATGAATCTAATAGTTAAGTATGAATATTAGATATTTGGCTTCCTGAACCATGTTCTGGCCATTAGTCATAGCTGAAAAACATTGGAGTGTTCCAGGGGTCATAAGACTCTTCTAAATTAATCTAGTACTTGGGATGTATTAGGTTTAATGTAAGGCTGATGTTCTAGTGACAAAGAAATAATTTTGTCACATTTAATATATTAAATTATAGTTTACTCTATATTTATTAAAGTATTTAGTTTTAAATGTATCTCAAAGTCAATATTCATGAGAATTCATTAACTTAGTTTTAAAGCTCTTGGAATTTTTTGATAGCATGTTTATTAGCTTTTGTTAGCAAAGCACTACTATGGGTATTCTATGCCTAAATTTAAAAGAAAAAAATTGTTTTTCTGATGACAGTAATAAAAAACAGACAGATTGAAGGGTATAACTGGTAGTTGAATATAAAAGACTATCACAAGCCAAAAGGAAAAATCTGATGCTAAATTTGTTATAAACATAATTACTTTTGTTCAAACAAATGATGAGCAAAAGCCGTGGAATTGATGCATTGCCAAATACAGTTTTTCCCTTAGATGAAAATAATTTTTTACACAACGAAATTGTATACTCTAGGATGCTCAACTCTAGCTGTGATAATATCAGTTACACATATGGAGAAGACCAGAAAGAAATGTGTGCTATCTCTTGTTATTGTTGCTTCTAATTTGAATGATAAAAGTTCTTTCATAACATACAAAGGCATAAGCCAGGTGGGTGATGCCAAAGCTGTACCTTTTCAATGCCAAAAGACAATTAGGTAAAAATGAATGATAAATTCAATTAACAAGTTTTTTCCTGCATGACTCCAAACTACCTCTCTGATAGTATGACTCAACACACAGCCTTTTTGCCCCAGTATAAGCAAAGTTTATGAAGAAAACCATCATTATGTGCTATAATGAAGGTATCTCTACCCACTGGCAAATTAAAGGATAAGGCATAGTCATTTGTTTCTATAGCCAGTCAAGCTATTCGACAGTAATGACTTTTATCAAATCATACATAACTTTTCCCAAGACAGTGACTTAATTAACTCATTCTAATTCTTCCATTGTGTATCATCATAGAGTTGGACATAGAATCTAGAAGGTGGAGAAAATAACAACAGGAATTCAGGTGTAAAATAGAGATTTGTTTATTGTCTATAATCTTTTCTACTAACAATTTGAGTTTAAAGTAAGTGAAGAGGGTTAAAGAAGTAGGTACAAGCAGACTGTAAGAGGAGAGAATTGATGAATGAATGTGTGGACCATATACATATCTGGCCTTAAAATATCCAAAAGTTCTTAATTTAAAAAATACCTTTAAAGAAGAAAATTAGTAAAAATCTGAGAATTAAGGAAATCATCCACTTGTAAGATGCTACCTCTGAAAATATATTTGTAGAACTTTAAATAATACAAAGAAAATATGAGTGTGTTTCAAGATAGTGTTACAGTGTCCATTTGGAATCAATCAGCTCTGTCATTCACTAAGTAAGTGAAACATATGGTGTTATAGGATAAGCACTTAACTACTAACCACAAGGCTGGTGGTACAAACCCACTAGTCACTCCTCAGAAACCCTGTAAAGGGTTGCTATGAGTTGGAGCAGTCTGGCACATTAACCCACAGTGGCACACCAGGACCCTGATAATTTCAGTTGTTGTTGTTGTTAAGTACCATATAGAGTCAATTCCAACTCATAGTGACCCTCTACAGGATTTCCGAGGCTGTAAATCTTTATGGAAGCAAAAAGCCTCATCTTTTTCCTGAGGAATAGCTAGTAGTTTTGAACTGCCAATCTTGAGGTTAGCACCTGATGCGTAAAACTACACTACCAGAGATAATTTCAGTACTTTCTATTAATTAAATTTTGCGTCATATTTATTCAAGAATGTATTGAATCACTGCCATGAGCTACTCACTGCTAATTACAAGTTGGGAAAAGCAAATAATCTACCATTCAGAGTATCATAAATGAGAAAGAAAGGATTACCACAAATCCAGTCACCTATTAATAAACAAAGGAGTACTGGTAGTATAGTGGTTATGAATCAGGCTGCAAACCTCAAGGTCAGCAGTTCGACACTACCAGCTGTTCTGTGGGAAAAAGATGAGGCTTTCTGCTCCCGTAAAGATTTACAACCTTGAAAACACTGTACAGGGTCTCTTTACTCCATGGCACATAACTAACAACCACCATTAATAAACAAAGAGTCCTGGTGGTTCCATGGTCAGGCATTTGGCTGCTAAATGAAAGGACAATGGTTCAAATCCACCACTGTATTTGCTTAAGAAAAGACATGGTGATCTTCCCTCATAAAAAAAGTATAGCCTAAGAAACCCAACAAGGAAGTTCTATGCTGTCATATGGGGTTGCTATTGGCAAAAAACGAAGTCATGATGATAATGAAACATACTAAACACACACTTCTAACAGCAGAAATTGTGGAACATCTTATGTTTTTTTTCATTTATACAATAAATAGTTTGTTGTTGTTAGGTACCATAGAGTCGGTACCGACCCATAGTAACCTTATGCACAGCAGAACTAAACACTGCCTGATCCTGGGTCAACCTCACTACTGTTGCCAAGCTTGAGTCCATCGATGCTGCCATTTGGCTAATCCATCTTGTTGGGGAGCTCCCTCTTTTTCTCTGACCTTCTACCTTACCAAACATGGTATCCTTCTCCAGTGACAATTTCAATCTTTTCTCTGTTGATAAGAACGTTGTTTATTGGTCCAATGGTGAAGATTTTTGTTTTCTTTACATTGAGATGCACTTCATAGAAAGGCTGTGCTCTTTGATCTCATCAGTCCTCTTCACTTTCAGCAAGCAATGTTGCATCATCTGCATTTCACAGGTTGTTAATGAGTGTTCCTCCAATCCTAATGCTGCATTTTTCTTCATATAACTCAGCTCCTCGGATTATTTGCTCAGCATACAGGTGAATATGTATGGTGAAAGAATACAACCCAGTCACACACTATTCTTAATTTTAAACCATTTAGTGTTCCCATGTTCCGTTCCAACAACTGCCTCTTGGTCCAGGTACAGATTCATCGTGAGCACAATTAAGTGTTCCAGAATACTCATACTTTGCAATGTTGTCCATAGTTTGTCACAATTCACACAATCAAAAGCCTTTGCATAGTCAATAAAGCACAGGTAAAAATCTTTCTGATATTCTCTGCTTTCTGTCAAAATCTATCAGACATCAGCAATGATATCCCTCATTCCACGGCCTCTTCTGAATCTGGCTTGAACCTCTGGAAGTTCTCTATCAATGTATTTTTGTACCCATTTCTGTGTTACCTTTAACAAAACTTTACTAGCATGGGATGTCAAAGAAATTGTTCTGATGATTTCCGCATTCCATTGGGTCACCTCTTGGAATGGGCACAGAAATGGATCTCTTCCAATCAGTTGGCCACATAGTTGTCTTCCAAATTTATTGGAAATGATGAGTGCCTCCTGTGTCAATGGATGTTTACAGCTGTTTCTCTTCATTTTGAGTTGTACCCCATCAGCAAATGAAAGTCCCACGGGCTTTTCTCCCTTGGACCTTACTCCATTCTCATTATCAAGGTCAATTCTACTTTGAGGAGGCAGCCCTTCCCCAGTTGCATTTTGAGTGTCTTCCAACCTGAGGGGCTTATTTCCTGGTACTATATCTAAGAGTGTTTCTCTGCTATTCATAAGGTTTTCAGTGACTAAATATTTGAAGTAGTTCATCACTCTTTCTTCCTAGTCTGTCTTTGTCTGGAATCTCATCAGAAGCCTGTCTACCTTGGGTAACCCTTCTGGTATTTAAAATACTGGTGGCATAGCTTTCAGAATAACACCAACTCACAAGCCACCACAGCATGACAAACTGACAGATGAGTGGTGGCCTTTTGGTTTTAAGTGGAAATTGTCACATTAAATTTCGAGATCTGTGTGCATACATAGTAGAACCCTCCAGGGGTGAGGGTGGGGTGTCCATTCCTTCAGGCATCCTCTCTAGTCTCCAGAATGGAGGCATGCAGACAGCAAGAGACCAATGGATACCAAACAATGAACTTCCACACCTCTATTTCCGTGGTTCTGTCAGGCATTCATGGCTGTTCTGATCCTTCCCCTGCTTGGTCTCTCCCAAGATGGCGGCTCCAGGAGGAGCTGAGCATGTTGAATTAGAAAGAAATGGATTTTTTGACTCTGCTAAAAATTCCCCTAGCTGTAAGCCTTCCAATCTTCTAAATTTTCCTTTGTACGTGGATCAGAGTTCTAGCATCATCCCCTGAGCCTGCTTGGTCCGGTATTCTGTGTTGTTGGTGACGGAGCTCCTCACAGCACATCTACCCGATCCACTATCACATGTTATTAAATAGTGTTTAAGGTTATATAATCATATAAAGATATAATTTATGTAATCAACACCTAATTACCATAAGTACTATTTTAATGTGCTCATAAATTATGTGTTTTCATTCATGAATACTTATGCAATTATACTTTTCTTAGGATAAAGTTTTAAGAAGAATACATAGGTACATTTTTTCTATCTCTAAAAGTAGAGCATTCTTATAAAACCTTCTGTAAGCTAAAATGGCATAAAGTGAAGGAGCAATTATCGTTAATTGATATGGGAAAATTTTTTGAGCTTTTCAGGCAAAAAATGCCTAGCAAATCATACCAAATAACATATAAAACCTAAAACAACACTAACATACATTGTTCTCAGACAAAATTCAAAGATATGATGTCTTGTGATGAGAAGCTGCTCAGGGCGCTTGTTGCTTCTTTAACAGCTCACTGCCAAAAAAACCACTAAATGCTAGTGTTTTGCTTTTTATTATTTCCCTTAAAGTTAAAATTGTCTTCAGATGTTTTTCAGTTAGTGAAAAAGGTGATAATGTAGTGAAATGTTGTAAGCTGGGAGATTCCTTTTGAAAAATGGAGGATACCTATAAAGAAGTTGAACAATGTCAAGGATTTGCTTTATAATGTTAACTGTTCTTCCAAGAAGTTTGTATTTATTTACATTCTCACTAGTGTAATAGATTTTATTACCATCCAAAATCATTCACTGTCTCCCATGTAAAAGAATTCTACACACCCTCTCATTTAACGTGATATACTCATGTGATATACTCAGTGCCGCTTTCACGGGGAGGACAATGCTTTTCAACCATGAATTTCAGGCTTGGCCAGTAACTTACTTTGGCTAAAGAAAGGTGAATGTCAAAGCCTGAGCAAAATCTTTTGGAACCATTTCACAGGTCCTGTCTTTTGTTCCCTCTACCTCAAGAACATGTCTCACATAACACTTCTACATTCTGCAGCCCAGAATGAAGAAGACAAGAACTTTAGGTCAAATATAATATGCATTTTGTAAGCCACTGAAATTTTGGAGTTATTTTAATGCACAAACTAGCAAAAAGATAACTCTTACACATAGATGATGCTATAGTTTTGATTTTGTAATACCCTTTCCAATTCTTGATATTAACATTTTTAAAGAAAATTATTGACCATCTTTATATTGAGACCCATTTTATTTATTTAAGCACCAAATCTGACTCTTACTTTAGAAACTGTTTATGGAATTTTTATTTTATTTTTGTATTCTGATTTTTATATAACAGTGTGCTTTCTTTTTAGGTTCCAAGGAGCTCTGGTAGCGTAGTGGTTACGAATTGGGCTGTGAACCACAAGGTCAGCAGTTCAAAACTATTAGCTGTTCCATGGGAGAAAGATGAGGCTTTCTGCTCCTGTAAAGATTTACAGCCTTGAAAACCCTGTACAGGGTCGCTATGAGTCGGAACTGACTCCACGGCACATAACAACAACAACAACATTCTTTATCAAAGGAGCTTTTGTAGCATAGCGGTTATGAGTTGGGCTGCTAATCTCATGATGAGCAGTTTGAAACTACCAGAGAGTTTGCTGCAGAAAGATGAGATTTTCTGTTCTCTTTAAGATGTACAGCCTCAGAAACTCTATTGAGGGTCACTATGAGTAAGAACTGACTCCACAATATAAAACCACTACCATTTTTTATCAAGAAGATGGATAACTAGTACTAAATAAGTAGAATTAGTTATCAATCTTCTTTCTTTGATCTTTACTTAGTGCTTTGGAGATAACATATATTTTACTAATTAATAAATTAGTGATTTTCTCTAAAAACTTAAAAAATAAATCACACTCATGTAATTTTTATAATTGTCAACCACCAAATAAGAATGCTGTTTTCTGATTTCCTTCTTCTAATTCTAAAAATATATGTGAGCTTTACATTTATCCAATTTTCTGTATTTCAGATTTTTGGTGTGGTACTGGGATAAAATATTTGACCACAAGGTTGGTTTGAACCATAAGGTTGGTAGTTCAAACTCACCAGCCACTCCTTGGA
>NW_006408703.1:4273265-4287586 GCF_000296735.1 Chrysochloris asiatica
CCGACTTGATGGCACCTAACAACAACAGCCTCCCTTGGAGCCCATAGAATGTTCTTCCCTTACTATATATGGTTTTAACTTTTTATTGCAACACTCTGTCTCTTTGAATGCATTACTTTTTTCCTTGTGGATCTTTTCAGAGCCCTTTGCTGTGAGGCTTCCTTTTTTTTTTTTTTTCTTTTTAAATTTTATTTCTCTGATATCAAGTTTTGAAAATATTAAACTCTTCATATTTTTCTGAGGTTGCTTTAATCAGAACCCAAACTTCATCTAGCTTTTGCTATCTGATTTCTTTTTTGCTCTAATGCTAAATCCAAAGGATAGTTCTACTTTGTCTCTTGAACACAGTATCATCCCAGGTGATCAAAGCAGTGACTAAAACATACTGTTTTCTTTTAAAAGGAAAGCATGGACTCTTTTAGACAAGCTTGTTTCTACTCAGATTGATATGGTTTTCAGGGCTATTCTGCTTCAAATAGCTAAAGGATTTTTTTTTTTTTTTTAAATAAGCACTAAAGGAAATAAGAATATAGTAATGGAGAATGTTATTTGAAGAGAGGGGTTGCATTTTCTTTACAAAAATAATTGATATATTTGAAAAATAAAGACAACCAAAAACTGACCTTTCTTTTAAGATACCATGCCTCTTGTCCCTGTAAATATTACAGTATAATCATCTGTCAAAAATGGTTTAGTAAACGATTCTGAGCAGATTGGGTAAATTAGCCAGATCAATGGTCACCAAACTATGCTCTGAGAAATTATGGAGTTCTGCTGCAGGGGATGAGGCCAAGCTTGATTCTTTCCCTTAAAACAGAGCTGCTGCATTTTCCATCTGGTTTGTATTTTGGGGTTCCACATACAATTTCATTTTGAAAAAAAAAAATTGCTGGTAAAATAAGTTTATAGCCCACTGGGTTTGAGGACTTTTAAATACCCTCCTATTTCAATCATTCTGTGATATGATTTTAAGTGTCTATGCTTCCTAGGGAACCCTATACAGGGTCAGTGTGAGTCAGAACTGATTCAATGGCACTTAACAACAGCAACATGATTCAACGTTCAATGTTAAAATACAAAGATAAGGAAACAAAATACAGGCTTTCAATTTATTGTTGGATAACTCTTCATGTCATTACTACCTTATAATAAAAAATAGTTAATAGAATTTTGTGATAGTGTTGCAAATGCACTGTATAGGATAAAAGAGGTTTAAGCATGCTTAAGGCACTTAACAACAACATATGTTAAGAGATATATTAAAAGGAGACTTAGTAAGAGGTCACCACATTTACACAGTACAAAGAAATGCATCCCTAAATGTGAATTTATGTGCGATATACCCTGTAGGCATTCATTATGTTACTTAAAACCTCCTTTATAAATATTTAGATCCATTAATATTTATTTAAAAATAATGTGCTTGCTTTTAAAGGGACCATCAAACTACTTGTGGTAAATAAATTTTCCTTATATCTGAAATGCCTGTAAATGGTGCATTATACAGTATGTAATGGCAAGACTTGATCCCTCTTTACAAAGTTTGGAGTAATAAAAACCTGCAGCATTACCCTTCATAAACAGAAAACTAGGTTTTTATGCTAGTATAGTTGATGAATAGAAATTTCCATATGAAAAGCCATGATTGTGAATTTCAATATGAGTAAATTTCTCAGCTCCATAAAATGGAACCATCCAATTACTTAAGTATATTTGTCATAAGGAAAAAATAAAGCAAGAATTTTACTCAGTATTAATTGAGTGCAGATGAAATAGAGGAAGTATGGATGCTGGTTTCCATTTTCCTATTTTCTAGTGGTAACACGAAACATTCTCAGCTTCTGTGTGTTGTAGAATTTATATCACTTTGAGATTTCAAATAACTATGAAACTCCTATAATGATAATAGCCTGTGATCTTGCATGATGTTCTTTCATTAATGTTCTGTCTTTATGATTTTGACACTGTCCTTGTTAACTTGGAAGAAGTAGAGACTAGATTAAGGAGGCAGGAAGCAACTATGTGTCCTAAGAAATAAAGGTCTATCCTGTGTCTGATTATATGATTAAAATATTACTGTAACAATGAAAGATTATGTCCAAAATAGAAATCTCAATCTTACCACAATCAGTATGATTTTTGAAGATACCATATTGAAAAGTTAATACATAAGTTTCACTAAAAATACATACCCTCCAGTAAGTATGAAAGGAGCTCTGGTAGCGTAGTGGTTACGAATCAGGCTGTGAACCTTAAGGCCAGCAGTTTGCAACTACCAGCCGCTCCGCGGAGGAAAGATGAGGCGTTCTGCTCCCGTAAAGATTTACAGCCCGGAAACCCTGTACAGGGTCGCTATGGGTCGGAACCGACTAGACGGCACTTAACAACAACAACAACAACAACAAGTAAGTATGAAAAAAAATTCCACTATGAAAAAGAAATCATTCAGGTAATTCATAGTTATGGTTTTTAGTGTGTATATTTGTTTTGTTTTATTCATTTTTTAAGTAGAAAATGTACATTTTTTGGGTCAGGTCAAATAACATACTTAATGTAAGACCAAACATTATATCGCCTTGATGATCACTTAGTTTGTCTAGGGTATTTTACAGCATAATCCTGAAACAGACCAAGCTTGGCAAGATATGATTTTTTTGTTGATCATGTTTTCCCTTTGTAAATACACTTGGAATAATGTTAGAACTATTTCTATGGATAAAACGGCCAAATGACAGTTCATTAGTAATTAAAACAATGACAAAGACCAAATTCAGTAGCTACATAGCTGGTCCTGTCATTAATTCCAAAACGCTAGTGCTGTAACTGATCATTGAGTATGTCCAAACTTGTAATTAATTTTATTATTGATTTATTATTACATGTAAGGCAATTCTGTAGTTAAACAGAAGTCCTGGTATTGTACTGTAGGATAAACACTCGACGGAAAGACTGGTCTCAATCACACAAAAAATTGCTGGTAAAATAAAGTTATAACCCACTGGGTTTAATGACTTTTAAATACCCTCCCATTTCAACGTTGTTGTCAAGTGCTATCGAGTTGGTTCATTGTACTTTCATAAGAGTTTTTAATGTTTTAAGGTATTCAGGTGTTATGAGTCAAATAGGCACCCTAAGGAAGATAGGACTAAATTCTTTAAAATAAAATACTCAAATATATATTGCAGGAATAGGTTCAAAGAAGTTTTTGTGAAGAAGATGGCTCAGGAATATGGTATTGAAGAATGAAAGACTATGGGGAAGGGTACAGAAATAGTACAGTAAGAGCTGGCAGACATAAGTATATTAGATAGAAGGCCTACTATGAAAAATACATTGCAATCATTGTCAAAAAATAGTAAAGATATTTAGATTCATACCATATTCTTTGAATGCATCATCACAAAACCCAATTCAGTGACAGGCAGATAAGGAATTTTCAATATAGAAATTTAAAATGCATATGCTTTCCATGTCTGTTCCCTACTCTTTGAAAGGAACATAATTACCATATTCCTAAGACTTAGTTACTCTGAAAATATCCATTTCTAAATATAGCAACTAAAACTAAAGCAACACAGCAAATCTGGCCAAAATACACAAACAAAACTATTACAATTACTTTTCCAACATCAAAATGAAACAATGTTTTGCTTCAAAGAGAAGTTTCATAAAGCTGAGGCTATCACTACCAATAAAAAAAATATAAATAAGGAAGGGAAGAAAGCCTCCTATGCTATGGCTATGAAGTATTTCAGCAATTATGCCTACAAATGCTCTCATTTCTTTTGGGGCAAAGTACTTGTGAACATAAAGGTTGATTTAACCAAGATTAACCTTGAAAATGGCTTTAAATGATGGCATAAACATCTGGTTTAAGCAGTGTTATTTATTTTGGTTTTGAAATTGCTATTTTCATTCAAACTCAAATATATCCATATATTTGAATTATATACTCACGCAGCTCTATGACTCATGTGCTTGATTCCTATTCAAGTTTTTCCTGCTCTAAAAGGACTTTAGACAATTAATCTCAAACTTTATAATAAAGGTCACCTTATCAACATATCTGTGCTTTCACTTATTTAGCTATAATCAAAACCTGTTCTGACACGTGAAAGATGTTCTCATTATACCAAAAAACCTGGACTGGCATATTAATTTAAAAGCTACCCAAGATTCTTACTTCCATGAGAAGCACTGTAGCGTCATCCTTTATCTCCTCACTGACTGACTATACTTATACATCCTAAATTGTAACATTTACACCCATAATCCTTTCTTATTTTCCTAGGCTCCTTTTTTCACCAGGAGTCCACTAATCACTAGTTAAAGTCAAAGTATTCTTTAGAAAGAATTATGTCTTTGTCAGAAAATGAACATAAAAGGCATTAGAGTAATATTGTCTACATTTATATTTGAATTGTTTGCCAAATTCTACTAAAACTGGTAATTTACCTTTTCCCCCCTAGTTTCTGAGCTATAAAGATTTTTTAAAGAGAGGAATAAATAAGAAATTCAAGAGTATAAAATGACAAGGGAGCAAAAGAATAAAATAAAAGATGTTTAAAGGAAAAGAAATTGCCCTGAAATGATGATGTCTGCATATATTATTTTCTTAATATTCTCTAACAAATCTTTGTGATTTGCTGTTGCTTTTGTTAGAAGACATGGAGTAAATGCCAACTTACAAGGTTTCCTAGGCTATCATTTTTATAGGATCAAATCACCAGATCTTTTCTTCTTGAGTCACTGGTAGTTTGAAACGACTGCCTTTTTGGTTCGTAGGTGAGTACTTACTCTCTACACAAGCAGGGATCACTTCTGATTTACTAAACTCTTTCATTTCCCTTTTTTATAAATTGTTAAAATGATATTTTCCAAATTATGTATTGATATAATAACTATCAGGTATTATTGCTCTCAAGAGCCATTGAGTCTGTTCCAAATCATAGCAACCATATATAGGGTTTCTGAGGCTTAAAATCTTCACAAGAGCGGAAAGTCTTATCTTTCTTCCATGGAGTTGCTGGTGGGCTCAAACTGCAGACCGTGTGGTTTACTGTCCAGTGCTTATCATACAGAGCCACCACACTCCCTAACTATCAGCTGTTGTTGTTAAGTGCTGTTGCCTCGGTTCCAACTCACAATGACCCTGTGTAGAGTTTCCAAGGAGCGAATCGTGAGTTTGAACCCCAACCTTATGATTCAAACTGACCTTGAAGTCCAGTTCTTTTAGATATTTATATATACATTAAATATGGCTCTGAAAGGTTCAACCACTTTTGAATTTTGACACATTCTAAAACATAATACCACCACCATAAATTTAATAGATTGTGGACTTAATTACCACTTTGAATAATACAGTTACTTTTCTGAACAATAATGAAGGTTAAAAAGAAGAAAATGTTTATATGTGATGACTTTTTGGTGACAGATTTTATAATCATATAAAAAGTAAATAAATATTTTTCTTGCAGCTGCTTTTGAAGGACAGAAACTAAACATAATCAGAATTAGTCAACTACACTTAAATTACAGCTGTTCCACACAATAATAATCACATGTTCATGCATTTTTAAAAATGCCAGACAGGATTTGTTTGTAACTTATGTTTCTCTTTAGTGAAACAAACAAACAAACAAAACACGTTTCTGCTTTGAGTAAGAATATACAAAAAGTAACAACACTTCAAAAATAAATTTCCAGTATAACTATTTTGAAGTTAGGGAATGATTCTTGTCATAGTTTCCCAATTCAAATTCTAGTACAAAACATAAAATCAGCAACTGTTATTGTTGTTGTTGTTGTTGTTGTTAAGTGCCGTTGAGTCGGGTCCGACCCATAGTACAGGGTTTCCGAGGGTGTAAATCTTTACGGGAGTAGAAAGCCTCATCTTTCTCCCGCGGAGCAGCTGGTAGTTTCGAACCGCTGACGTTAAGGTTCGCAGCCCGATTCGTAACCACTACGCTACCAGAGCTCCTTTGTGGTTCCAATTCATAGAAACCCTATACACAGTAGAAGAAAACGCTGTACCATCCTCACAATTGTTATATATGAGTCCATTATTGCTGCCACCATGTCAGTTCTTCTTCGTGGTGGTATTTCTCTTTTTCACAGACACTCTGCTTCACCAAGTATGATGTCCTTCTGTAGGGACTGGTTCTTCTGGATAACATGTCCAAAGTATGTGAGACAAGTCTCCCCATCCTGTACTTCTTCCAAAACAGATATGTTTGTTCTTCTGTGAGTCCATAGAACTTTCAATATTCTTCTCCAATACTGTAATTTAAATGAATTATTCATTCTACTCTGTTCCCTATTTATATTGTCCAACTTTCACATATGTATGAGGCAATTGAAAACACTATGGCATGGGTCACTCTTTTATTCTGACTCTTTTTTTGTTGTTGTTAAGTGCCTTTGAGTGAGTTCCAACTCAAAAGAACACTATATTGGGTTTCCAAGGATATAAATTTTTAACATTTACAGAAAGCTTCATACTTCACCCACAGTCGCTGGTAAAGAGCTGGCCTTGTGGATAGCAGTCCAGTACTTATCCTACGGTTCCACCAGAACTCGTTGAATTTGAGAACAGAGAGGGCAACAGATGTTCTGGTGTCACAGCCAGTGAATAGTAAAATAGGAATAAAATTGTACAAAAACTCTGTTTGTTCACATCTGTTAGCCTAACTCACTCAGGCTGACCATTAGTGAGTAAAATTCCAGAGGAGTAAGAGGGTAGATGTTGGATTTAAGTGCTGCACAGACAATTTTGCATAATATTGGGGATGAGAGGAAGGGAGCGGGACTAGGTGGATAAATCCAATTGTATTCCAATATTGTTTTATTGCCTATGTAGATAGACCATACAGAAATAGCTAGGATGATGGAAACCTGAGTCCCAACAAGAAATCAGAAGACCTAGCAACCCTAATATCAGTTCTAGCCGAAATATACTCTCCAAACCAGGGAAAATAAGGCTTTGTCAGCAGCTATGATTAGGAACACTATAGCTATGTAGGTTAGGTACTGGACTGTTAACCAGAAGGCTAGTGGTTTGAATCCATCAGCTTCTCCACAGGAAAAAGATGAGAATTTCTCCTCCAGCAAAGACTTACAGCTTCAGAAACCCTACACAGGATCTCTATGAGTAACAATGATTAGGTAATGTCTAGGTATGTCCAACACTCTGACCACTCATGACCTCACAATAGACCAACTGACTAACCATGCAGCCATATCACCTTTCTTTTGTACGTACATAATCCTTAAATATGCTTCTCCAAAAGTTAGTGGGTATGATTTGCCACTAGAGTCATTGAATGCCAATTGTCACTTGATACCTCTGCCTAAGAAGCAGGAGTATTTATTTGCTGAATCTTTTCAAATTTAACTCAGACTCTTGGATTAAACATATATAAGATAGTCAAATTTCAAAGTGTACATTGAAGTAGTTATATTATTTTCACTGATCAACATAACAGAGACCTTGATGTGAGAAAGAATCTGCTTATACCATCCAAAATCTTTATTACGCCATGAAGTCTTTGTTTCTTTCTAGAGTGTGTTTATTTAATTCAGTCCCATTTTATAAAGGAGCCAGTTGAAACACAGAGAGATTAAGTGATTTGCCAAATGAACTCCACTGTTTCTCTTTGAACAGTAGAATTGGAAGAGTGTGTGGATGTGCTTTCAGGAAACACAATATGACCTTTACCACATAGAGCAGGTTGGGATTGAGGAGGCAGTATTTTTGGAGTAAACTTCTAACTGATAGTGGTAATCTACGTTTTGTAAAGCTTATTATAAAGCTGCACATTCTATTACATTTATTTCATTTTATAGAGCATAAAGCTTTAAAAACTCCAGTTTTATTTAAACTATGAAATAATAAGTGAACAGAAAACCTACAAGGCCAACAGCAGTAAGATGGAATTGATTATCAAGAAGAATCAAAAGAAATGGAACCTCTCTGGGATGAGAATTGACAACTGAGGTCTAGCCATTCCTCTTGTGGGGAGAGTATCTCCTTCATGTGAATCTATTTGAATATTCTTTTATTAAGGAAAACAGCAATGGGGATACACAGTCATATGTTTGTTAAATGGAACAGCAGAAAACTGCTGTTGTTGCTAAATGCCATTGAGTTGGTTCCAACTCACAGCAACCCCGTAGAGGGTTTCCAAGGAGGTGGGTTTGATCCACCAACCATGCAGTTCAAACTGACTTTACTTTCCAGTGCATTATCCTGCAACATGACATGTTGTTGTTGTAGTTAGGTGCCATCGAGTTGGTACCGACCCACAGTGATGTTACGCACAGCAGAATGAAACACTGCCCAATTCTGGGCCAACATCACTACTGTTGCCACCCTTGAGTCCATCGATGCTGCCATTTGGCCAGTCCATCCCGTTGGGGGTCTTCCTCATTTTCTCTGACCCTCCACCTCACCAAACATGATATCCTTCTCCAGTGATTACTCCCTCCTGACAATATACCTGAATTTACTATATACCATTTTGGCCTCCAAGGAGCACTCTGGCTGCCCTTCTTCCAAAATGGATCTATTGGTTCTTTTGGCAGCCCATAGCACTTTCAGTATTCACCTCCAGCACCATTAATCAAAAGCATCAGTTTTTCGATGGTCTTCCTTATTCACTGTCCAGATTTTGCATGCATATGAAGCCATTGAAAATACCATGGCTTGGGTCAGGTGCACCTTAGTCCTGAAGCTGATATCTTTGCTCTTCAACACTTTAAAAAGGTCTTGTGCAGCAGATTTGCCTAACGCAATACATTGTTTAATTTCTTGACTGCTGCTTCCATGAGTGTTGATGTTTGAGCCAAGAAAAATAAAGTCCTTAACAACTTCAATCTTTTATCTGTTGCTAAAAGTGTTGTTTATTGGTCCTATGGTGAGGATTTTTGTTTTCTTTACATTGAGATGTAATCCATACCGAAGGCTGTGCTATTTGATCTTCATCAGTAAATGTTTTAAGTCCTTTTCACTTTCAGCAAGCAAGTTAGTATCACCTGCATATCGAAGGTTGTTGATGAGCCTTCCTCCAATCTTGATGCCATATTTTTCTTCATAGAACCTGTCGAGGTCCTATGTCGGGGTCCAGCCTCTACAAGGAAGTGTGGGTGTCACATAGAAGGGAGATCTGGTGGCGAAAGGGATAGGGAAAGAGAGAGATGAAATATATACAAAAAAGACAGACATAGATATGATGCAAGCTGGCAGGTAGACAGATCTGCAAACATATTGCCTAGCATTGCACACAGAATTCACTCTACCTCAGTCTTTTATTCTCTTTTTAGGGAGGGATTTATTACAAAGGAAGGATGTAATTCACAAAGGGAGGATGTAATTCTTTAGATAAGACAGGATACAGAACTGAAATGTGAATAATCATTCAAAACAGGACATAATGATTCACAGGAACAACTTTTAAGATATTTTCATGGTTTTCTTAACAATCTAACATTTTTATTTTTACAGAAAAAAGGTTCAATCAAGCTGTTATATATTAACTTTTAGGCTTAAATGATCTAGAGTAGTGATGTGCAGTTTCTTAAGGATACTTAACATAAAGCAAGGTTCCTGAAAGGAGCCAAGCTGTCTCTGTACACTTTGCAAACTTTTGTTTGTGTTCAAGATCTCAGGCACCGGGCATCATTTATCTATATCTAAAATGCTACATTCTTCTTAATTATCACATTCCTATATACTTTCAGGAGGAAGGAGAGCATCTGGATTAAACTGATTATATTCAAAGGCAGTTTAATGGGGCTGCCACTTATCCTCTATTCCAACATTCCCAGAATTTACCATTCCACTTTATTTACAAACCTTGGGTAGTTTTTCTCTAAAAACCTTTTCTCATATTCCCAATATACCTGTTCCTGGCCTTTCTGAATTAGCTGAGGAAACTTTTTACTGCCTCGGCTCCAAAAAGGGGTTTCAAACCCATTATTGTTCATGGATATCAAACATAACTGAATAATCAAATAAGGAGCAGTTCTGACATTCATCCCAGGTGGCTATCACTTGTTCCTCAGAAAGATTTGTTCCCAGGACTCCACGCACTGCCAACACAGTGGAGGCATTAAGAGAGGCATTGTAAAAGAAACCATTTTCTCAGAAGCTACAATTAATGGAGTTAGAAGCATAGAATGAACAATATTAGGACCAAAGAAAATTATACAGAGGTAGCCAACCAGTGAGTTTGCAGAAACCAATGAACCTGGGACGTCAGGAGGTCACTTCCTTGGCCCTCAGGGTCCATGGCTCGTAATCCTGAGAAGGGCCTCAAGGTTGGATTTTCATCCATGTTGTCATAGGGCCACTGATCAACCCAGGGTCAGTGTATGCTGTCCCCAGCAAGAACCCAACTTCTTGATTTATTAGCTCAGCATACAGATTGAATAAGTATGGTAAAAGAATACAACCTTGTTGCACACCTTTCTTAATTTTAAACCATGCAGTGTTACCATGTTCTGTTCAAACAACTGCTTCTGGGTCCAGGTACAGATTCCTCATGAGCACAATGAAGTGTTCTGGAATACTCATACTTCACAATGTTGTCTGTAACTTGTCATGATCCACACAATTGAAAGCCTTTGTGTAGTCAATAAAGCACAGGTTATCTTTCTGATATTCTCTGCTTTCAGCCAAGATCCATCAGACATCAGCAATGATATCCCTGGTTCCATGGCCTCTTCGGAATCCAGTTTAAGCCTCTGGAAGTTCTCTGTCAATATTTGATTGTAGCTGCTTTTGTAGTACCTTTAGCAAAATTTACTCACATGGGATATCAAAGAGATTGTCCTATGATTTTAGAATTCTGTTGGGCCAGCTCTCTTTGGAATGGGCACAAATATGGATCGCTTCCAATCAGTCGGCTAGATTGTTGTCTTCTAAATATCTTGGCAGAGATGAGTGACTGCCTCCTGTGCCACCTCACTTTCTTGAAAGATTTCAATTTTTATTCTATAAATTCCTGGTGCCTTGTTCTTTGTAAATTCTTTCAATGCACCTTAGACATCCTCCTTCAGTATTATTGGCTCTTGATCATATGCTACCTCTTGAAATGGTTGAACATCAACCATTTCCTTTTGGTACAGTGAATCTGTGTATTCCTTCCATCTTCTTTTGATGATTTCTGTATCATTCAATAATTTGCCCAGAGAATCTTTCAATAATGAAAGTCGCGGTTTGAATTTTTTCTTCAGTTCCCTCAGCTTGAGAAATGCTGAGTGTGTTCTTCCTTTTTGGTTTTCTGATTCCAGATCCTTGCACGTTTTGTTATAATATTAGGCTTTATCTTCTTGAATTGATCTTTGAAATTTTCTGTTCAGCTCTTCGACCTCCTCATTTCTTCCATTTGCTTTAGCGTCTATACATTGGACAGTAAGTTTCAGTGTCTCTTCTGACATCCATTTTGATCTTTTCCTTCTTTCTTGTCTTCTCAATGACTTTTTGCTTTCCTCCTATATGTTCTTGATGTCATCCCACAACTATTCTGGTCTTTGGTCTTTAATATTTAATGTATAAAATCTGTTCTTCAGATGATCTCTAAATCCAGGTGGAATATATTCAAGGTCCTATTTTGGCTCTCGTGGACTTGTTTTCATTTTCTTTAGCTTCAGTTTGAATTTTTGAGTAATTGATGGTCTGTTCCACAGTCTGCCCCTGGCGTTGTTTTCACTGATGATATCGAATGTTTCCGTCGTCTCTTTCCACAGATGTAGTCAATTTGATTTCTATGTATTCCATCTGGTGAGGTCCATGTGTATAGTTGTCTCTTATGCTTTCTAAAGAAGGCATTTGAAATGAGAAAATCATTGGTTTTTCAGAATTCTATCATGCATTCTCCAGCATCATTTCTATCACCAAGCTACATTTTCCAACTACTGATTGTTTTTCTTTGCTCTCAACCTTTGCATTCCAAACACCAGTAATTATCAATACATACTGATTACATGTTTGATTGATTTCAAATTGAAGAATTTGGTAGAATTCTTCTATTTCATCTTCACTGGCTTTAGTGGTTTGTGCATAAATTTGAACAATAGTGGTATTAACTGGGCTTACCTGTAGGTGCATGGATATTATCCTATCACAGACAGCACTGTACCTCATGACTGATCTGGATATGGTATTTTTGACAATGAATACAACACCATACGTCTTCAATTTGTCATTTATGGCATAGTAAACCATGTGGTTGTCAGATTCAAAATGGCCAATGCCAGTCCATTTCAGCTCACTAATGCCTAAGATATCGGTGTTTATGTGTTCCATTTCATTTTTGACAAATTCCAATTTTCCCAGAGTTAGACTTTGTACATTCCATGATTCAATTTTCAATGGATGTGTACAGCTGTTGCTCTTCATTTTGAGTTGTGCCCCATCAGGAAATGAAGGCCCTGTAGGCTTTTCTCCCGTGGTCTTTACTCCATTCACGTCATCACGGTCAACTCTACTTTGAGGAGGCATCTTTTCTACAGTAGTATTTTGAGTGACTTCCATCCTGAGGGGCTCATTTTCCGGCACTATATCTGACAGTGTTTCTCTGTACTCATGAGGTTTTTTCAGTGACTAAATATTTGGATGTAGTTATTCAGTCTTTCTTCTTATTCTGTCTTCATGTGGACGGTCATCTGAAACCTGTCCACCATGGGTGACCCTGCTGGTATTTAAAATCCCGGTGGCATAGCTTTCAGAATCACAGCAGCTGACTAGCCATTACAGTATGACAAACTGGCAACACAGCATAGGTTCCTGAAATATATGCTTTTAGAGAAATAAGACTTTCTTTATGTATTATTAAGACAGCTAGAGCTGCCTTCATGAGGTTAGTGGTAGCAAGTTTCACATTTCTCTCTTCTCATAGCTATGGATTGTAAATTAAATTTAAGACATTGCTTCATAAGAAGGAAGAGGACACCAAGAACGTTGACCTGAATTGGGGATAGAGAAGTTGAATGAGATTAGCTGAAAGAGAAGTTGAATGAGATTAGCCTTAAAATTAGTCTGAGTCATCAGTCTTGCTAATAGTTTAACTGGTGACCAGACTTTGTTGTCTTCTTTTCTTATCAGCAATTTCCTTTTAACTCCTAGTTAAGCAATCTGGATTTAATCCAAGTTCACATTTTATTATCTCACCATGAATTTGACAGTGATCTGCTGTCTTCTGATTTGGTTATAAATCAATTTAATTCATACTGAAACTCATTCTAAAAAAAATTTTTTTAGCATTATGAAAAAAACATAACTGTTAAGCTTTTATTTAAAACTTGATCTGGAGGATGAAAGCAATATTTTCTTTATTCATCAAAGCATTCAGTAATTCATACTTTGTCTTCCTTAAAAGTTATCATCCATTATCAATACTTGAAGTCTCTGTGATTCAATCTATATACACACCATTAAAATCCTCCATAATCCAAGAATATAGCATCACACTTAAGGTTGCGTTGTCACCTTTTTCTATAACTTCAGACCACCTGGCATGCTGCTTTTCTAATTACATCAGTGGTAGTGAAATTATATTTATAAAATTATATTTTATAAAGAGGCGGGGCTTGATGGTGGCTAGGGTGAAGGTGTAGTGAAGGTCACCATCAGCAATAACTCAGAATTGAAGGCCAAAAAGAGGCAAGACAGAGCTCCAAAGCTCGGACCCACAGAGATATGAATAGTTTAAATGTTTGAAGGCTTATATAGCCTGTGGAATTTGGAGCTGAGGAGGGAAATCACGTACTTTTGAATCTGCCAGACAGGAACGGGCCTGAGCCCAAGCAGCGGGACAAAATAGGAGCCGCAGGGACGCAAGGGAAACACGCTGCGGGAATCTTGGGGGGGAAAAAAAAAAAAGGTGCACAGTATACTCTGCCAATTTGGTGTGTGGTTCCGATTTTATTTTTTTCCTTGGTGTCGGGTAATAGGTGCACTCATGGTTTGCCCACCTACATTTGGGTGAATAGAGGTAGGGGCTTAGCCAAGTGGCCACAACCCACTTTCACTGCTGGTGGTTTCCTCTATCAGGAACTCACACACTCAGCCCAAGCTGAGATGTGGATTTGGTTGGTCTTTTTGCACTAGGTTGAGAAGGGTCCTGGCATAGCACTGTGGGTTAAGGCATGCACTGCAAATTCTTTTGAACTGCAAGGTCAGTGGTTCAAGCTCACCAGCTGCTCCTCAGAAACCCTATATGGGAGACGCGGATGTGCTTACTATTTGGTCGGCTTTTTCTCACTGGTTTGAGAGGCGTCCTGGTGTAGCATGGTGGGTTAAGGTGCCACTGTAAAGC
>NW_006408703.1:4295675-4298601 GCF_000296735.1 Chrysochloris asiatica
TTTTTAATAGAACTAAATTCAAGTTTTTGAACTGAAGGAATAAATATATTTTATTTTCTGTTGTCACAGTCAAATTTTGAAAAAAAAAAAAAAGAAAGGTATATTGATTTCAGATTTAAAGGTAAATACAGAGAGAAAGCAGATTTGATCTAGGTGACACAAATGTTACTTCCATTAAGACAATCTATACGAGCAATTAGCATTTCATAAATTCCTACCCTGAGTCCCAGTAAGATTTTAATTCTTCGATTTAATACTAAAATGAGTGTCTTCCTCTGAAATTGAAGTTTATTCAACATAGGGTTTAGATCAAGAAAAGAAAATTACATTTTACTGCTGATCTCTAAATTTTGGATTTATAAAGAATCTGCTAATAATGTAGCTTGGAAACACATTTGGATGTTTTATTTTAGTAATTTCCATGTTTAGTATGTTTTCCAGTCTAGAGTTTGTCCTGATTATTTATTTTTTCGGATGCTATTATTGTTGTTGCTGCAAATTGCCACTGAGTCAATCCCAACTCCTGGTGATGCCTGATGATAGAATTGCTCCATAAATGTTCTGAAGTGCCTTTGGGTGGTTTTGAACTTTGAACCTTTCATTTAGTATTCCAGTGCTTAAAGATTTACACCACCCAGAGATTCTGAAGTCTAAATTTTATAATGTATTGTGGATAAGCAAACTAAGACCACATAGTTCTTAACTTTGATCTTCAATAGCATGTAAATCACTTGTAGATCAATTGAGATAGTACATGTGTCATGTGACACAAGTTTGTCTTTGCCATAAGTAGCACTTAAATTTGATCTCCAACCATATTGTAAAATGTTTCATTTTACATTTAAGTACAGAGAAACTTTTAAATATATATTTCATGGAAAATCAACAAAAATATTTCATCCCAGTTTCTCAATTGGAAGGAAGTCTTCTGCCTAGTTAATGAGAACTTTCACCCAAAACTTTAATTGTTAAGTAATTATCGAACATGAGCTTTACCTTTAGTTACCTATTGTTGCTCTTTCTTTCTCGTCTTGTAATCTCATTGTTGTTTTCATAGTTGCTATTGAATTGACTCTGACTTATGGCAACCTTATGCATAAAAGAATAAAAAGCTGTCCAGGCATGCACTATCTTCAGAGTCTTTGGTTTACTCAAGTTTACTGTAATGGCTACCATGAACCTTCCAACCCAGACAACTTATCTTCCATCATTATATTAGACAATGTTCTGCTGTGATGCATTTCATTTTCATTTTCTAATTTTCAGAAGTAGGTCACAAGGACTTTCTTTCCAGTCTTTGTTTGGAAACTCTGCTGAAGCTTATGTGTCATTAGGAATTTCCTAGTAATTTAAATGCAGGTGGCATGGCCTCTAGCATCATAGTAACATGCAAACTATCACAATATAGAAAACTGATACATAGGTATTATTGTAATGTAAACTTTGGCATACTGGTAAAATAATCAATAAGAATTCAGAACTGAATTGTTTGATGTGACACCAGCTTTCAAAAGCTGAAGAGTGAAAAGAAGGAAGAAACAAGTTTAAAGTTCGGTTCAGTATCATTACTTTTTAAAAGTAATACAATAAGGAAGTACAGATATTAATCTAAAATCTATTCTTCTTCTAGGAGAGGATGGAACAATATCAATAATTCATAGTAACTGAAGTTATCAGCAGAATCTAAAATCTACAGAAGAATGGTCGAACCTCTGTATAAGAACCAAAAACAGAAAAACTAGCCTTCTCCCTCAGCTATTCTATCCAAGTTCCACAGGGGAAATGTAGAGAGAAAAGGTAAGGTGAAAGCAGAACTGCCTTTTTGCTTTCTGTATCAGAAGGAGCTGGGAGTGAATTCATTGATTTTTGTCTCTTGTTTTGTTTCCTGCTATAGAGGCAGAAAGAAATATTGAAAATGTAATTTTAACTCAGACCCATTGTTTTGTGTGCAAATGAGTTGGTTTCCTATTAATAGTGAGTTTCCTGAAACTCTATACAGGGTCACAATGGGTCAGTACGTAACAACCATAACAATAGAGTTTCTGAGTAGCAACTGGTAAGTTTGAACTACCAACCTGACAGTTATCCAGTGCTAATCATAAGCACCACACAAGGATCACACCTATCGTAAGGCCAATTAAGCCTTTTGGTTTTGAGTTGTCAGATCCCTGGTTTTCAGTAGAGTGGTGTTTAGCTGGATTTGAAGGACTGCGCATGTGGCAGACACCAGAATTCCACTCAAAAGAAGCTAGTCATAAGACACAGTTGCTCTGTAGGTTGTATGGTCAGTAGCATGGCTTTTTATAGTAGTGTCTTCTGTGTGGTGAAGGGACACTGCATGTAATCAAATGCACAGCACTGCAGGGAAAGACTGTGCCATTTTAAAGAAGAATGGGAGCCATGCAGACCATTGTGCAGGGCCAAATTGGACTGAAGATGCATGGAGGCAGATGGAGTAGGAAAGAAGTAGCAATCACTACTTAAAGCAGACTTCTGACTAACTCACACAAGTGAAAACTCAGAGCCAGATTTAATTAGATTCTAAAAATCAAAACAAAGGGCATTTCTTAAAGCAAGTGTCCTGGAGCAATTCACATAGTTACACTGTTAACACCCCATTAAGCTGAGTCAGCTCTAATAACTAATTCAGAAAACAGATCTATTTTCCTCTTAGTTCCACGTACTTCCCAAAAGTTACGAGGTTTTTAAAAATGTTTGTGAAGAACTTCAAATACCTCAAGAATAGTTTCCAGATAGCAGAGCTTCTAGTGACACAGCAAAATACAGAGCCTGGTGTTTGTTCCCAAAACATTAGGGACAAGGTGTTTGTTCTGAAACCCTCTTTCCTTATATTTCAACTGTGGATCATTTCTTCATTTTTCCAAAAGTGTGTAATAGCTTTATTTTTAATTCTGAAAACTTTAAT
>NW_006408703.1:4298701-4306658 GCF_000296735.1 Chrysochloris asiatica
ATGTATATATAGTGTATATATAATATGTATATATATACAGAATGTAGAATGTGTACAGTCATTGGTAACAATAGGTTCTTAAATTTTATAATAAACTGAATAACAGACTTAAAAGAAAGATTATTATATTTGCTATTAATACAGAACAAAATAACCTACCCAACAAAAACAAAGTTATGCATTACAGTCATCTATTTGACCACAAAAAATTTCTAATAATGGCATTAATTATTCTAAGGTATATGTATAACTACATCATGCTGTCAGTGTTAATCTTAAGCCATATACATGGTCCTTTTCTTAGTGTACAAACTTATTATATGTAAACCTAGTAAAATATGTGAATTGGCAGGCATTTCTGTCTTGAAATATTTGTGATTATATAGCGTAATGGTTATGAATCAGGCTGCAAACCTCAGGGTCCGCAGTGCAAAACTACCAGTTATTCCACTGGAGAAAGATGTGGCTTTCTGCTCTCGTAAAGATTTACAGCCTCAGAAACCCTGTACAGGGTCACTAGGAGCCAGAACTGACTCCATGGCACATAACAACAACAACAACAACAACAACATATATAATACGGAATAAGAAAGACAAAAAGCACACCTTTCACTACAGCAATAGTAATCAGGCAATAGCTGCTCCACGAAAGTTTAGGGGAAAAAAGTGATTTTTTTCATTTTATTTATTCCTGTCTATGCCTTGAGGACAATCTCTTTGATATCTCAAGCTAGTTGATGTCCAATGGATCTTGGATGAAAGCAGAGAATATCAGGAAGATGTTTACCTACGCTTTATTGATTACACAAAGGCTTTTGATTGTGTGGATCATGACAAGCTATGGACAACATTGAGAAGTATGAGTATTCCAGAACACTTCTTTGTACTTCTGAGAAATCTGTATCTGGACCAAGAAGTAGTTGTTAGAATAGAGCATGAGAACACTGAATGTTTTAAAATAGGGAAAGGTGTGCGACAAGGTTGTGTTCTTTCACCATACTTATTCAACCTGTATGCTGAGCAAATAATACGAGAAGTTGGATTCTATGATGAAAAATGTAGCATGAGGATTTGAGGAAGACTCATTAACAACCTGCGCTATGCAGATGATACAACCTTGCTGGCTGAAAGCGAGGATAACTTAAAACATTTACTGATGAAGATCAAAGAGCACAGTGCTCAGTACGGATTACATCTCAATGTCAAGAAAACAAAAATCCTCACCACTGGACCTATAAACAACATTCTTATCATCGGAGAAAAGATTGAAGTTGTCAAGGACTTCATTCTTTTTGCATCAACTATCAACATTAGCAGAAGCAGCAGTCAAGAGATCAGACGACATATTGCATTAGGCAAATCTGCTGCACAGGAACTTTTTAAAGTGTTGAAGAGCAGAGATGTCAGCTTGAGGACTAAGGTGCGCCTGACCCAGGCCATGGTGTTTTCAATAACCTCATATGGACAGTGAATAAGGAAGATCATAGAAGAATTGATGCCTTTGAATTGTGGTGTTGGAGGAGAATACTAAGGTTGCCATGGACTGCCATAAGAACCAATGAATCTGTTTTGGAAGAAGTGCAGCCAGAGTGATCCTTGGAGGTCAAGATGGCTGAACTTCGTCTCTCATACTTTTGACATGTTGTCAGGAGGGAACATTTGCTGGAGAAGGATGTCATGCTGGGTAAAATGGAGGGTCAGAGAAAAAGAGGAAGACCCCCAGCTATATGGATCGTCCAGGTGGCATCATTGATAGCATCAAGTGTGGTGGCGTTAGTAAGGTTGGCCCAGGATTGGACATTGTTTCGCTCTGCTGTGCATGGGGTCGCTATGAGTCGTTTTCGACTCAGTGGCACCTGACAACAACAACGTGCCTTGAAAAGGAGTCCTGGTATGGGCTGTGGATTAATGGACTAGACTGCAAAGCTGTTTGAACTGCAAGGTTGGTGGTTCAAGCTCACCAGTTGCTCCTCAGAAACCCTATACAGGATCACTATCAGTGGGAACCTGCTTGGCAGGTTCCTTGAAAAACATATGTGCTTTGAAAAACATACTTCTACTTACCTATCATAAAATACTGGTTAAGGATGACTCCATGGCATTTAACAACAACAACAAAAGGACATTATGCTTGGTAATGTGGAGAATCAGTTTCAAGTGGAAGACCCTCAATGATACAGATTCACACAGTGAGAGCAACAAAGAGATCAAACATAACAACAGTTGTTAAGATGACACAGGACTGAACAGTGTTTCGTGCGTTTTTACACAGGGTTGTTGTGAGTTGGAACCTACTGGACAGCACCAAACAATAACAAAATACATTACACATGAGTTCATCATGAGTTGATATCAACTCAACAGCAATTTTTTTTTTTTTTTAATGCATCACATTCAGCATATTAAGTGTATTTGTTTTGTAACTTTTGTAGTTTAGAAGCCCTGATGGCACAGTGGTTAAAACACTTGGCTCTTAACCAAAAGCTTGGTGGTTGAAACCAACCAGCTACTCCACTGGAAGAAATTGTAGTTGTCTGCTTCCAAAAAGATTCCAAAGAGCCTTGGAAACCCTATGGACAGCTCTACTGTGTCCTATAGGTTCACTCTGAGTCAAAAGGGATTTGACCTAAATAAATTTGGTTTATTCTGGTTTTGACTAATAAAGCAAAAATAAATATACAGGGAAATTAAAAACATTCATGGGAAAATGAAATGAAAAAATAATGGAATTTTTCCATGAACTTTTTGAAGTGTAAGCATATTTATGGTATATGAGTAACATTTAGCAAAACCTTTGTTTAGAATTTAACTCTAAAATATTATCTTTTGAATAAATATCCTTAGATAATTAAAGAATACCTAAAGTAAAAATGATCTAAAAAAGTTGTGGGTTTTTTTTCCCCCCAAAATTACAGTAACATATTTTCATAAAGTCTCACTCAGAATGAAATATTTCATGAAAGGCTATTCCCTTCCCTTATGTTATCATATAATATTTATCTAATTAAAACTCTGACATAATATCTAACTCCTAATAGTAATTTATAAATTAATTTTTCATACAGAAGTTGTATACATTCGGCAAATTATAAAGTCAATTGTTCACTTTGTACCCTTATGGAGTGATTCAAAACACCCTGAGCAAGCAATTCCACTATGCTTTGGTGCTGCAGATTAAAATAAAGGCACACTTGAGAAGGTTTTCAAGTTTTGGCCCTGTGACAAAAAATAATCAAGATCTGATATTCACCCTTTTCCCACTCAAACCATATTTTTAAATTGAAATTTAAAGTGCAGAATGTGAAATTATGTTGCTTTTTAAAATTTAAAAGAAGTATCATATTGCTGCCTGTACAAACATAATATTGCTTGCTGGGTGGTGTTATGTCAGGATTCTATATGTGAAGTGACAAGCAAAGAAACACGACTCCAATGCATGCGATTATGTCCTATAAAATGCTGCAAACTGATTGAAAGAAAAACAATTCTTTTCTATATTTATTCAAATAACCATTGAAAAAAGTTATTGCACACCTTCTATTTTTCCTAAATAACCTTGGCAATCTTGAATAGCTTATAAACAATTATGGTATATTGTAACTTTATATAAATCATAAATTAAAAGGTTCTACTAAGAAATATGTCACATAGATAGATTCACATGTTGCCTATGTGTGTGTGTGTAAGCATATACAGATACGAGTACACACGATATTGATTATTGTCAGAAGAAAAGAAAACTAAGCTAAAATGTTCCAGGTAAATAGTTTCAATATTGCTTACAGTAGGAGACACACTGGCCTTTATTTAATTTTCTTGAGAAATAATTGTTTGTGATTTCCCTAAGGTGCACCTGACCCAAGTCCTGGTATTTTCAATAGCCTCATGTACATATGAAAGTTGTACAATGAATAAGGAAGGCATTAGAAAAATTTATACATTTGAGTTATGGTGTTGGAAAGGAATATTGAAAGTACCATGGACTGCCAGAAGAAGAACAACAACAACAACAACAAAACTGTCTTGTAAAGTGCAGTCAGATTGCTCCATAGAAGCCAGACTGGTGAGACTTCATTGCTCATACTTTGGACATGTTATCAGAAGGGACCAGTCTCTGGAGAAGGATATCATGCTTGGTAAACTAGAGGGTGAGTGAAAAACAGGAAGCTGTCCAACAAGATGCATTGGCACAATAGTATCAGGAATTGGCTAAATATAACAACAATTATGAGGATGGTACAGGACCAAACAGTGTTTCATTCTGTTGTGAATAAGGTCACTCACTATGAGACAGAACTGTCTAAATGCCACCTTAACAACATTCCCAACTTTGTTAATTGGTGGGTACGTAAACAATGGAGAAGCAATTATTTGATGTTAGTTCTGATAGGTAGAGTTCTAAAGTTTCTTCTGAGAGAAGAAAGTATTTACACTTTCTGTTATATAACCTGAAAAAGAGAAAACAAATTCTAGGAGCAAAATGAGTCATTAGAATGTCATTTGTTGTTGTTGTTGTTAAGTGCCATCGAGTCGGGTCCGACCCATAGCGACCCTGTACAGGATTTCCAAGGGTGTAAATTTTTACGGGAGTAGAAAGCCTCATCTTTCTCCCGCGGAGCAGTTGGTAGTTTTGAACCTCGGACTTTAATGTTCGCAGCCTGATTCGTAACCACTATGCTACCAGAGGCTCCTTTTTTGTTATTGTTATTGTTAGTTGATACCAAGTTGACCTGGTAAAACTAAGCTCTTCTTGACTGTAATTTATATTCATATAAATGTAATATAGGTAATATAAATTTATATTTATATACAGGTTTTTCTTCAGCAGCATCAGCGAATGGGTTAGAATGACCAACCTTCTGATTGGTAGTTGACTTCAAACTGTTTGCACCACCCACAGAGTTCTTTTGAATAGTTTGTTGTTGTTGTTAAGTGCCATTATTTCTGACTCATAGAAACCTGTGTAGGGTTTTGGAAGAGTGGCTGGTGAGTTTGAACTGCCAGTCTGTGGCTCAAACCGACCTTGCAGTTCAGTGCTTACCCTATAGCACCACACTAGGATAGTTTAGAAGCTGTGACATACATAAAGTTGAGAATTCTATATTTTTGGCACATTTTCCCACCTTATTTCCCGTATCATTGATATTATTGATGATACTTGTCTAAATATTAAACAAAATATTTATCAAAATTATTGATATATTTATAAAACAAAACTCAATAGTTGGTAAATACCCTATTTTGGATATGCATCATAATTTTATAAACTATTACTTTCCTTTGTATGTAAAAAGTTTGTTCTAGCTGTTTTTTTATAATGAATAATTTTTATGATAAACAGTTTGTGCAAAATATGTCTTGTATCTGATTCTTCATTTAAAATAGATTCTTAATTATGGAATCACCCAACTGAATACTATGAGTATATCCTAGATAGATAATTAATAAAGTAGTATATTTCTGTAAAATTATCAATGTTACTGGAGAGATTGAGTATAGGACAAATTACTGTTGGTAAGGGCAGTTGAATTAGTTCCAGTGCATAGTTTACCTTGTATATGGTATTGAGGAGCAGCTGGTGGTTTTGAAATGCCAACCTTGCAGATGGCAGTCAGTGCTTACCTTACAGCACCACACCTGGATATTGACATTTGAGGCTATTGAAAATACCATGGCTTGGATGAGGCTCTCCTTAGTCCTCAAATTAATATCTTTGTTCTTTAACTCTTTCAAGCAGTCATTTGCAGCACATATCCCTAATGCAATACGTCATTCAATTTCTTTACTGCTGCTTCCATGATTGTTATTTGTGGATCTAAGCAAACTGATGTCTTTAACAGCTATTACCTTTTTCCTATTTGTCAGGCTGTCATTTATTGGTCTAGTTGTGAAGATTTTTATTTTCTTTACATTGAGGGGCAATCCATATTGAACACTGCAGTCTTTGATCACCAGTAAGTATTTTAACTCCTCTTTGCTTCCAGCAATCAAAGTTGTAGTATCTGCATATTGCGAGTTGTTAATGATTTTTCCTCTAATGCTGAAGCCATGTTCTTCTTCACATGGACCAGCTTCTCAGATTATTTGCTCAGCATACAGAATTAATTAAAATAGTAAAAGGATACAACCCTGGTACATACCTTTCCTGATTTTAAACCATTCAGGATTCTGTTGTTCTGTTTTAATAGTCTATGTACAGGTTCCTCATGAGCACAATTAAGTGTTCTGGAATACACATCCTTTATAATATTATACAAAGTTTGTAATGATCCACACAGAAAAAAAGTCTTTGCATAGTCAATAAAGACAAATAAACAACTTTGTGGGATTCTCTCCTTTCCATCAAGATTCATTTGATGTCAGCATTGATAGCCCTAGTTCCATGTCCAATACTGAATCCAGGTTTCTTTTCTGGAAGTTCACTGACAATGAGCTTTTGTAGCCATTTTTGCATTATCTTCATCCAAATTTACTTGCATGTGATATTAATGATATTGTACGATCAGTTCTTCATTATGTTGGGTCACCTCTCTTTGCAATGGACAAAATTATGGATCATTTCCAATTGGTTGGCCATGTAGCTCTGTTCCAATTTTACTGGCAGAGATGAATCAGTGCCTCCTGTGTTGTATCAGTTTGTTGAAATAATTCAATTTATAGTCCATCAATAACCAAGCCTTGATTTTGCTCATATCTTCAGTGCTGCTTGGACTTTTTGTTTCAATACCATCAATTGTTGATCATATGGAACCTATAGAAGTGGCTGAAAATGGAACATTTCTTTTTGGTACAGTAACTCTGGTTATTTCTTATATATTATTTTGAGGTTTTCTGCATCATTCAATATTTTGTCCATAATCCTTCAGAAACTTGAATTTTTACCCAGGTCTTTCACTTTGAGAAATGCTGAGCATGTTCTTTGCTTTTCATTTTCTAACACCAGAACTTTGGACACTTCATAATAATATTTGACTTTGTCTTCTCAAACTAACATTTAAATTTTTTCTGTTCAATTCTTTTACTTCCTCATTTTTTCCATTAACTTTAACTTCTCCATGTTCAAGTTTCATAGTCTCTTCCAACATCCATTTTGGTCTTTTCTTTCTTTCCACATATTTAAGGATCTTTTGCTTTCTTCCTGTTCTTGATGTCTTCCAACAACTCTTATAGTCTTTGGTCATTAGCGTCTATGCATAAATTCTAATCTTGAATAGGCCTCTCAATTCAGATGGAGTACATTCAATGTCATATTTTGATTCTTGTGAACTTACTTTAATTTTCTTCAGCTTCAGCCTGAATTTGCATATGAACAGTGGATGGTCTGGTCCAGAGTCTGCCCTGGCCTTGTTTTGGCTGATGTTATTGGATTTCTCTAATTTCTCTTACTGCAAAGTTAGTCAATTTGATTCTTTTGTATTCCCTTAGGTGTAGCCCATGTGCATGCTGTTGTTGTTATGTGCCCTCGAGTTGATTCCAAATCATAGCAACCCTATGCACAGCAGAATGAAACACTTCTTAGTCTTGTGCTATCCTCACAATTATTGTTATGCTTTAGCCATTGCCACTGCCACTGTGCCAATCCATCTCTTTGGGTGTTTTCCTCTGGTAGCACAGTGGTTACGAATTGGGCTGTTAACCTCAACGTTGGCAGTTCGAAACTACCAGCTGTTCCATGGGAGAAAGATGAGGCGTTCTGCTCCCGTAAAGATTTACAGCCTTGGAAACCCTGTGCAGGGTGGGAACCGACTCCATGGTACTTAACAACAACAAACAATTTACCAAGCAATGTGTTGTTGTGGCTGGGTGCCATCAAGTAAGTTCCAAATCATAGCCATTCTGTAAGAGCGGTTGGTGGGTTTGAGCCATTGACCTGACAGTTGTGTTGTTGTTGTTGTCAGGTGCCATCAAGTCAGAACCGACTCATAGCGACCCCATGCACAGCAGAACGAAACAATGT
>NW_006408703.1:4308083-4312784 GCF_000296735.1 Chrysochloris asiatica
TCTTTCAATGCACTTTGGACTTCCTCTCTGAGTATCATTGGCTCTTGTTCATATGGTATCTCTTGAAATGGTTGAACATTAACCATTTTCTTTTGGTACAATGACTCTGGGTATTCCTTCCATCTTTTCTGACAGTTAGCTGTCCAGTAATTATCCTATAATGCCAAACTAGGACTCTATCAAGGAATATTTTTGCCTTTTATGCTGTTGAAAAGCATTGTTGCAATGTATAAGTCATTGGTCTTACAAAATTCTATAATGCAACCTCCAGCATAATTTCTATCTAAAGCAATGTTTTGCAACTACTGATCCATCCTCTCTGTTTCTGTCATATGAATTTCATTCATCAGTAATCAATGCATCTTAATTGTATTTTTATTGGTTTCAGTCTTAAGAAGTTAGCAGAATTTTTAAATTACATCACCACTGACTTTAGGGGTTGGTGGGTAGATTTGAAAATTAATGGTTTTAACTGGTCCTCTTTGTAGGCTTATGGATATTATTCTATTACAGACAGCATTGTACTTCAAGATAGATCTTGAAATGTTCTTTTTAACTATTAATGTGACACTATTTCTCTTCAATTTATTATTTCAGACATAATAACCATGTGACTGTCTAATTCAAAATGAGCAAGATCAGTTTATTTCAGCTCTCTAATGCCTAGGCTATTGATCTTCATGCGTTCCATTTTATTTTTGGCAACTTCCAATTTTCCTAGTTCGTACTTCATAGATTCCACGTTCCAATACTAATGGATGCTTGCAGCTGTTTCTCCTCATTTTGAGTTGGGCCCCATCAGCAAATAAAGGTCCTGAAGTTTTGCTTCATTTATATCACTATTATCAACTCAACTTGGCGGAGGTAGCTCTTCCCTAACCATAATTTAAGTGCCTTTCAAACTAGGGATTCATCTCCTGACATCATATCCAACCATGTTCCACTGCTATTCATAACGTATTCAGTGGCCAACTGCTCAGAAGTAATCTGCTTCTCCTTCTTCCTCATCTGTCTTGAGCTGAAAGTTCTGCTGAGACCTGTTCACCTCTGCTGACCTTGCTGATACTTACAATACCAGTGGCATAGGTTAGGGAATCACAGCAGCACATAAGTCACCACAGTATGACAAAATGACTGAGGAGTGGTGGCATCTAAAGGATGAAACCAAAATAAGACTAATATAATAAATCATTTTGCCAGTTTTTCATGTAGCACATTTAAAGCACAAGACACAGTATATATATGAATTGTTGGATACAGAATAGTAGTGGGAAATGTTTATATGAAACTTCAGGCAACAAAAGCATTCACGTTGAAAACAAATACAAAATTTGATAGGTATCCTGTGAATGAGTTTGCCACATATTTTCATCCTGAAGGATCATTTCTCCCCAATGATAATGCATTTTCAAAAGATTGAAATTCAAATGTGTTAGGAAGTAAAGCAAGCCCATTCTTGAACCTGATCCCCTTTATTACCCGATATTTTTTCCTAACGTATTTGTTTTACAGTTGAATATTTAGAGAACACATGAATGGAATAAAGAGACAAAGGGAACTTATGGAAATCTTATAAATTCATTTGTCTTGTCTAAAGTTTACTGTTTTACATTAGTAATCATTATTTCTGAGTGAAAAATTTCCTGGACCAAAATTCACAAGTTTTTACTTACTTGTTTTTGTATTAACAAAAAGGATAAAGTTAATGTGTATCAAAAAGCAAATGTGAAAATGTAAGTAATTACAAGTTGTGTTCTCATTATGTTTCATGTCACCAATTTATTTACATTTTATATTAATTGAAATAATCTCATTTATAATATATAATATTGCTGTTAGGTCCATTTTTCTAAAATGGTTAACACTTCTTGTCTTTTTTGTTTTTTTATGATTATTATCTGGGATGATTATTCTGTGTATTTCTCTCAGATTTCAATCTCTCACTTTATGCTTTCCACATAGTCACCATCCGTGCAGTACAACTAGATTATTACAAATTAGTGCATTTGAAGATAAAATAAGTCTATTTTAAATTTTTCCCAAAATAATTCACAAATCACTAAATATGCCTCATTTTCACTACAAAACTCAATGAGTGGCACAAAGAAAGAATATGCCAAATGGTAAAATAAAAGTGAACATATTTGTAATAACTTTGGATTTACTATCTATTGTTGTTGTTGCATTAGTTCTGACCTGTAGCAACCCTGTATAAGGTTTCCAAGAAGCAGCTGGTGACCTTGAACTGCCAACCTTGCACTTCAAACAGACATTGCAGTCTAGCACATTAACCTACAGCATCACACCAGGACTCCATAGATCTTATTTATTTGTTCTGCACATATATTATAGTATTTGATGTTTCCAGTAGACCAAATGGAGTGCCCTATTTTTTCCTTTCTTTTAATCTTCTCATGGGCACACAGTTCCTAAATTGTGCATCCTACATTTGCATGCATATCTTCCTCATCTCAAAGCTTATATTATAGTTCATATATTGTTGTTGTTGTTAAGTGCCGTCGAGTCGGTTCTGACCCATAGCGACCCTGTACAGGGTTTCCGAGGGTGTAAATCCTTACGGGAGTAGAAAGCCTCATCTTTCTCCCGCGGAGCGGCTGGTAGTTTCGAACCGCTGACCTTAAGGTTCGCAGCCCGATTCGTAACCACTATGCTACCAGAGCTCCTTATACCAATCATTAAATTGACAATCCAGGTGAAACATTTTTGAAAAAGATGTTTGCCACAGTCTCAGTAATAGAGCAAGTGAACAGCACTTGATCCTGCAGAGATTTTTGCTCCAACAAGCATGAGTGCCCTAGTGCTGGTTATGGAAAAATCATGATTTTTATACTTTTCCTTCTATATCTTGACTTCAGTCTACGCCCTCTCAGAAGATGGTGAGTACAGTTGTTAAGTGGAGAAGGGCCAATTCTGATTCTTCTTTTAAAACTTAACTTTCCGGGATTAGCTTCACATAAGTGCTAAGAGTCAGGGAAAGAAATCTAGAGTTCTGCCTAATGTGACTTAATTGGGGACTATTGACCAAGGGCAGCCTACACTCGCTTGGCCTGTATCACATAGAACCAGCTTATGTACTTACTCTTCTTACTATTAAATAGTGATAACATTTTCAACATTTTTTACTGCAGTCTCCTTTTTACAAAAGTGACTTACTATCAGTGTGATATCATTTAATGATACTTCGTTTAACTTAATCTCACAATCAAGTTAAAAAAAAAAAAAAAGCAGAGAAAAATAAGCCTTAAATATAACCAGTGATATTTCTTAAACTGTTGTTGTTGTTAAGTACCGTGGAGTAGACTTCGATTCATAGTGACCCTACACAGGGTTTCCAAGGCTGTAAATCTTTACGGGAGCATACCGCCTCATCTTTCTCCCACAGAACTGCTGGTAGTTTCGAACTGCCGACCTTGAGGTTAGTAGCCCAATTCGTAACCACTATGCTACCAATTTTTAAACAAACTATCAAGCCATACTATCTGAACTGTAGACATGATACATGGATCATAGATGCTAAACATTAAGACTTAAAAGAATCTGTATCCAAAACAAAAAAAGTTGTAAATTTTTGAAAATTCAGAACAGCAGACAACTAGCAGCCCAGTAACTAAATAAAATTTAAAACTCAACCGTTAATAGCAAATAAAGAATGACATTTTTAGCTATGCAATGCTATTAACAGATATAAACCCAAACATGTTTCAAAATTTGTGGAAATTGATTTTAATAAAGTGTTCTAAATGAGTTATAAGAGACACATTAATGATTTAATTTTAGACTAGCTTTTCCATTTTAGAAACATATGGATGTTTTAGAAAATAATATATGCCCTTCAGTGAAACGTAATTGTTGCTGTTTATTTTTGTTGAGTGCTATTGATTTCGATCTGACTTATAGTGGCCCTGTGTAGGGTTTCTGAGAAGCAGCTGGTGGGTTTGAACTGTCAACCTTGTGATTCACCAGTCCACTGCTGATCCTAAAATGCCAAGGTAGGAATACTAAAGGCAATTAAAATGACATAAATAAAAATTCAAATATTGATTATTATATGTATATTTACATAAAAAGAGGAAGAGCAGTGATTTGATCTAACCATACCTGTAAAGTTTAGAGGAAATTTAGTCACATGCTATGTTATGAGTAATGCTGTCAATTATAAATACCAATACTATTATTTAGTTTGGAAAACTATTATGATCCCAAAGCTATTTTACAAAATCAAATCATTTAAAAAGAAAAATTACTACTGCCTAGTATTCTTAAAGGTTCTCTGTTTTTGAAATAGAGCATTTAATAAAACCACTAAATCACTGACAATGACAAATCCTATCTATGAACAATACTTTAAGAACATATTCAATTCGTTTTGTAAATAAAGGCTATTCAAAATGGAATCCTATATTCATTTAACTATATAAGAACACAATTACAAATTCAATTAGATTCTAAAGCATTGACATGTTTCAATAAGCATTTTTTGCCAGTTGAAATATGTGAATATAAATTCATCTCTCACTTGTTCTCTGTGAAAATTGGTAAATGATTTATTGTTGTTAAATGATTTATAGCTATTAAAATTTGAATGTTCTTTCTTATAGAGATTTTTCCTTTCATGAGTATATATATATTGTTGTTGTTGTTGTTATGTGCCGTGGAGTCAATTCCGACTCATAGCGACCC
>NW_006408703.1:4313185-4335516 GCF_000296735.1 Chrysochloris asiatica
GGCATTGATTCAACAGCAATGGGACAAGTACATTTTAGCATTGTTCTAGTAAATACACCATATATAATATACACACAAAAAACAAAACATTTTGTTATAATGAAGTAATTTGTCTCCATTATACAGAAATCAAGATGTTCATAAAGACATTTCAAAGTAGTTAGTTTTAGTGTTCAGTTTTTCTTTTTATTTATCCCAATCAATAATAGATAATCAATTCCTGAACTGATTTCCTTATTTTCCAATGCATTTATTTTGCAGTGATTTATGTGCTCATTCCAAACAAGTCGACCAAAGTAACCTCCACCCCTGAGCATTAAACATTTGATCAATATAAGAGTTTCATTGTAGAAAGTAGTGTTAAAAGTTTATTCATTCAGTGCACTCTTTAGAGATGATTAACTGTCTTTATTATATTAAAGCAAACCCAAAGCCATCTGCCAAAGGCGATTGTGTCCAAGCACTGAAACCATTTCATGTGAAAACTCATTTTCAGGCTCCTAATTATTTTTCATTATAGTGGCAGTGTGGAATAGATTGGAATTGGACAGTAATTGCCAGGTCTGAGCAGTGTGGACCATTGCAATGTATCAGTTTAGATGAAGTGTGACAAGGATACATCTAGCTACTATATAACTTCCATTAACCAACTTCCCTGTCCCTGATCATGTAACACTTCATAGAATGTGGTCAGCACAAGGTCATAATAATGGCTTTCTGACTGACTTCAAGTATTTTGTACAAGTGAAAGCTGTTAACCCCCTGTTTTAGCATTGTTCCAGTAATGTCCAGTTATTACAGTTGTCAAAAATATCTATCTCTTCAAGAAGGACAAGAAAACTTTTTAAAAGTACAATTTTCAATCTCAAGTTTGATTTCTTTCCATACGTAATGCTCCAAAAAGCAAAGGCATACCTACAATTAAAATTGTATAGAAGATTTTATAGAAAATATATTTTAAATGATAATAATACTATCCAATCAACTTAATATACTCCTCCTTGAGCAGAACACAGTCTCAACTGATTTTTAAATGTACCACCCAATTAAGCATTTTGAAGCAAACTTATTAGTAAAGCAATACAGCCATTATTGGTAGTGTTGTTGTTAAGTGCTATCGAGGCTGCTCCAACTCATAGCTTCCCTATATATGGTTTTCGGGGCTATGCACCTTTGCGAGAGGAGAAAACCTTGTATTTCTCCTAGGAGCAGCTGTTGGAATCAAACTGCCAATCTATGGTTCACAGTACGCTTTATCGTACAGATAAAGTATGTTCACAGTATGTTTATCGTACAGAGCTCCCACACTCCAAACACAGCCATTCTCAACAAGAGTAACCTTTCCTTCCTGGGTACCTGTGGTAACTAATGGGAAAGTTATGTTACACAGGACAGATCAACAAAATTTATTACTTAGCCCAACAGGTGAATAATGTCAGGGTTGAGAAACCCTGAAGTATGCTTATTAATTTACTGTTGATTTGTTAACTTATCTTTAAAATGTAAGAATTGTTCTTTTTTGATAGTGATATCTTCAATATTTTCCCTCTGTGGAACATTAAACTGTCAATATTATCTATCAATAACTTTTGCCACTATACTATATTCCATTTTAATGCAATTAGAAAACTTTGACCTTCATAAATACTATGTTGTTGTTGCTGTTAAGTGTCATGGAGTTGGTTCTGAGCAGTTCATACCAACTTTGTAGTCCAGGGCATTAGCACACAGTGCCACACCAGAACTCCTATAGACTGGGATTTTTTATTCAAATCATAGTCAAATTGCCTTTCCAATGTAATCTTTTTGTGCAATCCCACATGATAAATTCATTGTGTAGGAGTCCTGGTGTGGCAGTGTAGGTTAAGCACTTGTGGTTGCAAGGTCAGTAGTTCAAACCCACCAGCTGCTATGAGTAGGAACCAACTTGATGGCACGTAACAACAATAGCACATGTTCATTGGCAAAATTCCCTAATAAAATGTTCTTTTTTTCCCTTATAGACAAAGCCAAATAAAAAATTCTGAAAGAAACCATTGTTCTAATTTGATTTGGATCTTCTAAATGCTTTAAAAATGAGAGGATCCGATGCTCTGCTTTCAGGGTAATCCTTTCCTACAATCTTACAAGAAATCCTACAACTCCTGGCTGTGATCAAGAAAAGACTCATGTCACTTGATACATATAGTTATATAACCATGACCACTTACAATTAACCAGCATTGTAAGAATCTCTTCACTATGCAAATGCCTGATAGTCTAGCTTATTTATTTGTCTTTTTAATTAGACATATAGTTTATTAATTATTCTTTTGAATGATCAAACATAGGCTCTTCCACTATGCTTCAAATTCGTACACAATATTGAAAGCATTTGCAGTTACTTCCAAATTCATTTTAAAAGCAAGCATCGTCTGTCTAGTTTTTCCAGCTTGAACTAAAATATGAGACATGTTCATAAAAATTTATAAACATAACTTTTCTTTCCTTTTGCAAACAGACTTAAAAATATGGCTGAATTTACATGATTGAAAGTACTTAGATAATTCAGTGAGTAATGAACTATTTGATCCTCTAATTGAGGGGACCTAGTTTTGTGGAATGGAATTGTCCAAATTGGACGGTAATAAATCCCCACTTTCATTTAGTATTTCCAAGTCTCTCCTCTACCTGTGACCTCTTCTGAGTAGTTTATTATGAGTTTAATCATAGGTTATCAATAATTGTTACAAGTGAGCTGATTAATACCTGGATCTACCATGTAAAGCAGAAAGGAACATGACTAAATGACCCAGTTTTACTGCTGAGGTCCAGAAATGCACACTTTCCCTTCTGCATAGGGAAATGTTTAGTTCTTCCTTATACATAGAAATCTAGTTACAGGATTTAGTTCATATAGATTATACTCACCATATTAATACAGAGCTTAGGGATTCATCATTATTTCACACATATACATGCACACATTTATCAAGTGTCTGTTTGTGTTTGGTAAGAAGTTTGAAAAGACAGTTTTTGACCCCTAGAATTTTCCAGTCCATAAGACACCAGTAATGCTATTTAGAAGGATAAGACTAATAAATAACAATAAAAAAGTAAGCATAGAGAAAGTAATACTATAAGATAAAAAGGATTAATATCATCATGTTTATATAAGCATATATAAATCTTAAAAGTGAAATAAGAAACATACCAAATAGAAAAATTGCTGTACAGTATCAACACTCATTTCTCTGTAAAATAGATGTAAATAGCCAATAAAAAGGATGACATATTCTATCTTACATAATATGTAATATAGTATATAGTAACCAGAGGTTTTCAAATTACAGTGAAGACATAGTCATTTTTATCAATAAGATTGATAGAATTTAAAAGATGGATACCAGCTAGTGTTGATAAAACTGTAGGGGTGTTAAATTGGTAAAATAGTAAAAGTAAGGCGATTTGGCAGTATATATATCACACTTTATAAAACAGATACTGTTTGACCTGTAGAGTATAGTTTAAATATTGTATTTTAAAGAAATCGTTTCCCGTTTGTAGAGAGAATTCCATCAAAAGATGTTTAATGCATCATTATCATAGTAGCAAAAAAGAAAAAAAGAGAGAAAGAAACAAGCTAAAATATCTCAAAGATAATAGTCAAACAAATTACAGTTCATGTGTCTGATGAGATGTTGCATATAAATCATTTCCAATGTATATTTACATTTCAGCATATAGAACTGTTCACAGTATTTTGTATGGTGAAGAGTAGAATAAGAAATAAGAGGAAAAGAATACAGAGAATATTTACAGTGTAGTCTATTAGCTGTCACTTTTGGTTTCTATTTTACAATGAGATTGTTTTTGTGTGCTTCATTTTGCAATTTAATAAAATGAATAGACATAATAGGTGAAAATGAGAAAATTATGAGATTCTTCTATTTTATAAATTTGACATTATTGGTCATATTTATGTGCAGGGAACAGCTTTCTTCATGTGGTAAATGAATTTCCCTTTATCCTTAAAATCAAGTTCTTTATGGAAGACTCAAACCCCATGTTTTCTACATTCTCCTGCCCTAAAGTAGGCATAGGAGTCCTGGTGTGGTGCTGTAGGATAAGCACCAGACTATTAACCACAAGGTTGGCAGCTCACACCCACCAGTTACTCCTCAGATACCCTATATAGGATCTCTATGAGTCAGATCCAACTTGATGGCACTTACCAACAATAACAAAGTAGGCATAGGAGTCCTGGTGTGGTACTGTGGGATCAGCACTAAACAGCTAACCACAAAGCTCACTGCTTAAATCCATCAACTACTACTTGGAAACCCTATCCAGGTCACTATGAGTTGGAACCTAATTGATGGCACTTCACAACAAAATAGGCATAAGGAGCCTTGATGTGGCAGTAATTAAGCTCTTGGTGGCTCGCTTCAGAAAAGGTCAGCATTTAGAACCTACCAGCCACTCTAAAGGAATAAAATATGGCAGTCTGCTTCCATAAATATTGAAAACACCACTGCCACCGAGTAAAGTCAGACTCATAGGGTTTCTGAGACTGTAAATCTGTTTGGGAACAGCCTCAGCTTTCTCCCACAGAGTGGCTGGTGGGTTTGGACTGCCAATACTGCGGTTAGCCCATTGTCTAACCAACATACCCACCAGGACGCACTGGAAATTTTATGGGACAGTTCTCTGTCTTGTGGAGTTGCAATGAGTCAGAACTGATTTGATGGCAAAAGATTTGGGGTTTGGTTTTTACAAGCAGGCATCTTTCACTGGCAGGGAGGCAGCCTGCATTCTTAGATTGATGTTTTTATTTTTTCTTAAAAGCTCAAAATACCTCTTCACATACAAAAGCACAAAGCAAAATGGACAGACCATATGCTTAGATATAAACCTTTTTTTGTCCATTTTAACAGTTACTAACCAAAGCTCAATTTCATCTTGCCTTTATCTAGGCTTGATTGAAATAATTCTTTGTAATCCTAAATCTTAATTTAAGATTAAAAGCTCACAGTGAATCTACTACCCTACTTATAGATAAAGCTGCCATTGATGAATGTATTAAATTACAACACAATGTCCCCTTAGTAACAGGATTTGGCAGCAAAGTTGTGCTACACTTCAGTTTTTTGTTTTTTTTAAAGGCATTTATTTATTTATTTAGACTGAAAACACTAACCCAAACTAAATTGATTGCCAGTGAGTTGGTTTCACCTCACAACAATGCCATTTGTTGTTGTTAAGTGCCATTGAGTAGATTCTGACTCATAGCAATCTTGTATAGGATCTACAAGGAGCAGCTAGTAAGTTTACATTAATGACCTAGTGGTTCAAAGGACCTTGCAGTCAGTCTATTGCTTATCCTATAATACCACACCAGGACACCTTAACAATGCCATAGGATGCAGTAAAATTGTTCCATAAGCTTTCCAAGACTGTAAATCTTTATGGAAGCAGACTGCCACATCTTTTTTCCCACTGAGTAGCTGGTGGGTTTGAACTGTTGACCTATCAGGTAGCAATCAAATGCTTAACCACTACATCACCAGTGATCCTTGAAAACATACCTTAAATTGTTGAATAAATAACTAAAGAAAAAAACAAAAAACCTAAAAATTTTATCCTAAGTGAAATATACCACAATTTTCAAAGTTTAGGAAACTTAAGGAAAAAAAAAAAAAAAGAAAGATTAAATTTCAGGGGATTGTTTGGGATTTAGTAGGCTGCTATGGAAATCATAAGCATGTTGCATGTAAAGCATTTTTTACAATGCCTGAAATACTCAGTAGTTAAGACAATATGGTTTTGGATTAAAAAAAAAAAAAATCAACTAAAAAAAGCACCACAACATCCTTGATTAACATCCTTTCCTAGTCCTGGGCTAACCGAGTGACCCTGAACACAAGGAATTTTTTGAGAATCAATCAATCACTTGTCACATGTAGGCTGTACTAGTGAATACCATATAAGGGTTTAAGTCTAAAACACTCTAGATAATGTTTCATAAATACTACTACTATTATTTATACGATTGCTCCAAAGCAGCTTAAAATTAGAATGAAATACATTCTCAAATGCAAATTTTCCTTAAAGCAATTGGGAAATTTTATGGGAAGCTACATTTGAGGGGACCTCAAATGCTTTCCCAAAGTAATTTTCAAGGTTCAAGTTCCATAATTGTTCCAGCTTCCTGGAAAGGTAAAATGATATTCTAGAACAAATAAAGGTTCTTAATTAAAGGCCCAGTTATTTAATAATTTCAAACTTCCCAAAAAATTTTTCAATCAGATCAAAATAATCTCAAACTTGAGCAATACACCTTTTGACAGATTAAAAAACAAAACCCATCACCAAGAACAACCATATCAGTGTCAGGAGACAATAAACACCAACATGGAAGCATTTTCACAGACATAAAAAGAGGCATTTTATGAAACTACTATTACCTCACTCTACTGTGTTACAAGACTCTCTGGATACATGATAGCACTAAAGATAATTGTTCTTCTTAAAGTCCTTCCATGGTGTGTGGCGTTAAAACAAATGAGCCAGCTGTGGTATTTGGGCCCAGTCATCCTGGTGTGCCACTGTGGGTTAATACGTCAGACTGCAAAGTCGTTTGGTGGTTCAGGCTCACCAACTGTTCCTTGGAAACCTTATATGGGGTCGTTATGAATCAGACTCGACTTGACAGCACTTAATAAAAACAACATCTAAACTTCAGCATGGTATTCATAAAGCAAGGTGAACAATTTACAGGAATGATATAAGTAAGAAAAAGGACATATGCCTATATGTGTATGCAAATATAATATTTTAATCTACAGCATAGTCCTGAGCAGCCTGGCAGAAATACCTCAATAAACCTCAGTCAACTTTATACTACTTTCTCATATTTTCTCTCTTAAAACAATGTGCAATTTGCCCTTTAAAGTCTGACATTGAAAGTATTTCCTTTGGAAGTGGCCTTGAAGGGTGGTAAAATATGCAACCTTATCATATTTAAAGGAAGTTGTTTTTATTAAAATTTCCCTATAATATTAACTGTAAAAAATATAAATTTTAAATTCCATTACTAATATATTCAATTTTTATGCTAGGGAAAGACTGCAAAGACTGACCTAGAAAATACAGTTAATGAAATAATCAGTCATCAATGATCCTGAAAATTGGAAATACTCACAAATGTGCAAGATAGCTTGTGAATTCATTAAGATATTCTAAATCTAGGTATCAGTCAATTTCCTCTGTAGTCTAACCACTCTAGTAATTTCTAAAAGCCTTTTTTTAGATAGAAAATTTCATTAGTAAGCATTTACAAAAAAAAAGTTATTGAAATGAAACAAAATGCAATTTTAATTATACTATAGCTATTATTGAATCAATTATGAAACACAGTATGTCTAATTTAACCAAAATGAGAATAATAGTGAAATATAATTTTATTTATTTAAGTTTAAGGAATATATTATTTATTCAAATGAATACAGTTTAGTTTCTGTTCCTTAAATATGATAGTTAATGCAGCAATATTCTTTGAAAAAGGTTTTATGTTGGAGATATCTGCTGCAAAAATTAATTTAGATAACAATTTATGAAAAAGTATTATTTGCCCATTTCTATCAATAAGAATAATTTCATAAAATTGACATGCATGTTTCCAATGGCTCTACTAGATTCCAGATTCAGCTTCTAATGTTTCATGAACGTCCAAAGCCATTATAGAATTACAGGGCTTAGATTAATTCGAATGTAATGTAGGGGGAGGAAAGGATGTTCTGTAGTGACCTTTATGTTGAAGAAGCTTATTCAGCTCCAAATAAACTCGCCTTAGATTATTGTTGCTCTTTAATACAATCCCACTAACAACCACATGCAAAGCTATCAAATGTAATCCAGTAATAATTACCCTTCTAAAGTGTTGAATGATGCTCATAATTGTTAGCACTACAACCTTTGCCTAAGAAAATGAACCATTGAGGATACTTCATCTCTGATTTTAACATTGAAAGTAAAAATATTATTTTGGGTCAGCATTAAACCTTTTTGCTCCTGAATAGCTTCCCTGGAAACTTATTCTGTATTTCTTCACCAAAGCTGAAGTATAGCAAAGATTATTTTTAAAGTATATGTATATAGAAATAGTAATTTTTATCATTTTATTCTCTCCAAAATATAATCAGCATGACTTTAATTTTATGTGACCTAATTGTATAACCTTGAAAATTCCCATATGTGCCTGGTTATATTAAAACTGTGCCCATCAGTAAAGTATCATGATATATGTAAAGTAAAATCTAGTGTATTTTTAATTTTTCTTTAAGAAAAAGCATTATGAAGTACATACATGCATGTGTTTATTTCAAATAAAAGTGTTGACAGCTGCAGACAAGTTCTTTTAGTAATATACTTATCTTAGTCTTGTTAAATCAAAGCAAAAACCAAATCAACGGCCCATCATAGCAAACCTATAAGACAGATTAAAACTGCTTCACAGTGTTTCTGAGACTATAAATCTTTATGGGGACAGACAGCTTCATCTTTCTTCCACAGAGTGGCAGGTAGATTTCAACCATGAATACAATGCTTAAATCACTGCACCACCAAGGTTGTTTTAATCTTGTAACCGTAAGGTCAAACAAAATGTCCACTCAACACAGTGAATTCCCAGGGGATCCACAAGGTCAATTCAATGGAAAGCAGCCAAAATCAGCTTGGAAACTTATTGCCACTGGTTTTTGGCATTCCAAAGGATCCCCTACCACTCATATGTCAGTTTGTCATACTGCAGTGGCTCATGTATGGCTAAGATGTGGGAAGTTATGCCACTGGTATTATACATAGCAGAAAGACTGCCCAGGTTTCAGCGAAGCTTCCAGGCTAACACAGACTAGGAAGAATGAGAAGAAACAGACCACTTCATAAATGACTAGCCTCTAAAAACTTATTGATAAAAGCAGATCATTGTCAGATATAGTGCTGGAAGATGAGTCCCTTAGTTTGGAAGTAACTTAAAATAGAACTGAGAAAGTGCTGCCTACTCCAAGTAGAATTGACCATACTGATGCGAATGGAACAAATCTTTCAGAAATCATTATTTGCTTGTGGCGCACAACTCAAAATGAGGAGATGCAGCTGCAAACATCCATTAATAATCAAAATGTGGAAGGTGTGAAGTATGAATCTGGAAGAATTAGAAGTTGTCAAAATGAAATACAACATATAAAGAAGGATATCCTAGGCATTAGTGAGCTGAAATGGCCAAGTATTGGTCATTTTGAATCAGATCGTCATGGTTTAATATTCTGGAACATCAAGTTAAAGAGGTATGGTATTCCATTAATTGTTAAAACGAACATTTGAAGATTTGCCTCTGAGGTACAGCTGTATCTGTGAGGAGATAATATCCCTACGCCTACAAAGAAGACTTGGTCGTTTGCATTCCCAGTATTCAGTAAGGATGAAGATAGTTCAAAAATGGTTGCAACAGTACACTGATAAGAAAATGTCAGAAATTCAAACTGGTTTCAGAAGGGGACATGGAACTAGAGGTATCTTTGCTGACATCACATGGATCTTGAATAAAAGCAGAGATTACCAGAAAGATGTTTACTTGTACGTTATTGGCTATGCAAAGGCTTCCATGTGTGGATCATGAAAAACTATGTATAGCATTGCCAACAATGGGTATTCCAGACCATTTAGTTGTGCTCCTGTGGAAACTGTACATAGACCTACAGGCAGCCATTAGAACAAACAAAGAAATAATGAATGTTTTTAATTCAGGAAAGGTAAATCTTTTCATCATATTTATTCATTCTGTTTTGATGAGCAAATAATCCAAGAAGATGAATTATATGAAGAAGAATGTGGCATCAGGATTGGAGGAAGACTCATCAATAACTTACAATATGCAGATGATACAACTTTGACTGTTGGAAGCAAAGTGAAATTGAATTAAATACTAACTGAAGAAGATCAGAGACCACAACCTTCAATACAGGTTGGACTTCATTGTAAAGAAAACAAAAATTCTCACAACTGGCCCAATACATAACTTCAAGATACATGGAGCAAAGACTTAAATTGTCAAAGACTTGATTTTGCTTAGATCTACAATAAACAGTCATGGAAGCTGTAGTCAGGAAATTAAACAGACATATTGCATTAGGCAAATCTGCTTCAAAGGATCTCTTTCAAGTGTTAGCAAAGATAACAGATTGAAGACTAAAGTGTGTGTCATCCAAGAATTTTCAATTGCTTCATATGCATGTGAAAGTTAGACAACATAGAAGGAAGACTGTAGAATAATAAATGCATTTGAATTATGGTTTTGGAGAAGAATATTAAAAGTACCACTGACTGCCAGAAAAACAAACAAATCTGACTCCAGAGGTGCAACCAGAATGTTCTTTAGATCCAGCATGATGAAACTCCATCTCTCATCCTTTGGATATATCATCAGGAGGACCAGTCCCTGGAGAAGGATATCATGCATGGTAAAACGGAGGGTCAGCAAAAGAGAAGACTCCCCCAATTAAATTGACTGACACAGTGCCAGAACTGCTATGTGTCAGAAGCAACTTCGTGGCACCTAACAACAACAACAAAGAGATCCAAAATCATAATAGATTTTCTTCAAGGACACAGCATGATCACAAGGCCTTATCATGAGGAAGCTTTAAGAAAATTGAAAATTCCATTGGTGAGAAAAGGCCTAGGAAGATTGTGCCAAGGAATTTCCTCTCACCATGAATATGGTCCTGCTCATATGAGGCTAGGAAGGGTTGTCCTACAAGAATTTCACTGAAAAACCTCACCCCATCCAAACTTTGGCCCTGACTGTGCCCTTTCACATGTCCTTTTGTTCCTTAAAACTTGTAGACTGTTTAAAAGGAACATAATTTGGATCCCTGAAGGATGCCAGAAGTGCTGTTTTACTGTGACAATTCTTTATTTTTGCCATGGAAGGGTTAAAGAGATGAAAATAACCACCGGAAGTATATAAACCTAGATGGAAGTTATGTCAAGAAACAATAAATTTACACTTTGAAATTTGTTTAGTAAAATTGTTTAGTAAAAGTTTCTACAATTTATTAGCAACACTTTTTGACTTCCGCTCATACACACACACACACACACACACACACACACACACACACACACATCTAGAGTATCACAGTCAGTAAACCTAAACTCTATAGAGATTGAATTCAGTCTTAATGTGAGGAGCTCTGGTAGTGTAGTGGTTACCATTTGGGCTGCTAATCTCAAGCTCATCAGTTCAAAACTACCAGTCATTCCTTGGGAGAAAGATGAGAGTTCCTGTTCCCATAAAGATTTATAGCTATAGTCTTAAAAACCCTATACCTGCTTACTATGTGTTGGAACTGACTCCACCACACACCACCTCCATCACAGTCTTAATGTAGACAGCTGGACATGTTGAAAATTTTAATTGTTGTTCTCAGCATATAATGAGAGTTAAATGTTTGGGTTTTTTTTGTTGTTTTTTTTTTCCATTTTGCAAAGTTTCAAAATCCTGAGAAGATTTCAGATGAAAAACATGTTAGAGTTGATTAAATCATCTATCTAGACAGTCAGGGCAGGCCAAAGCAAATACTGAACCTCCTAAAACCAAAATGTTTGCTGATAATGTTCTTTCCAAAAATTATATATAGTTAGCCTAAGGCGGGGGTGTAGTGGGGGCATGGAGAAAAACAAAAGACAGACTTTAAATAGAAACATAATATCAAAGTCACAATAAAAACTTAACAGAAAGTTTGTGGGAGTTAAAAGACATGTGTAATTAAATTTGAAAATAACATTCTTTATAGCGTAAATATATACACTATATACAACTCAATATTTTCCATAAAAGCTCTTTCTAAAGTAAAAATGTGCTGCTAATTTGCACTTAGCTAAAATCTTCAATGCTGTTTTATAGATATTTGTTGTTATTAAGTACCTTTAAGTTGGTTCTAACTAACAGCTACCCTGTATAGGATTTCTGAGAAGTGTCTGGTAAGTTTGAACCACAGACCTTGCGGTTAGCAGTGAAGTATGTATCTTACAGTACCATACCACAATTCCTCATAGATACTAATACATGTTAAATCCATTAGAATATTTCAAATTAATAAATTGTCTATTTTTAAGTGTTAGTATTTAAAGTATAACATATTTTAATAAGAGTCCTGGTGTGGCACTATGGATTAATGTTCTGGACTACAAGGTCTGTTTGAAACGCAAAGTTGGAACCAACTCGACAGTACTTAACAACAACATGTTTTAATAACTATTTGTATAAACTTTCTTTTAAAAAGACAAATACTGAATATGTTTGCTTTAAACTGTTTCCTAATTTCATTATTTTAATATGTTGTAAGGCCAGAAGTTCAAACCCACCAGCTGCTCTTCAGAAACCTTATAAGTGGTCGTTATGAGTCAGAACCTATTCCTCGGCATTTAACAATAACAACAACAAACACATTTCTGCTTAACATATTCATATCACACACCAGAGATATAAAGATCACCACTTATATGTATATTTAAAATTATATTTCATTTGGCACTTTACTTTTAAATGCCATATTCATATATTTTATATGATATTAAATGACTTCAATTGAACATCCTGCCATAACCTCAAAGTATATGATCAATCTCATCATATTTCTCTTAAAATTAGTTCATAGATTATTTAGGTAACTTTTACTTTTCCCCCAAAGAACAAAGACCAAAAAAAATCAATAAATAAACAAATTATTTCCACTTTTTTTACTCCAATCTCATCAATACAGCCCACTGGGGTTTTGGAATGGACGTTTGTTTATATCATTTTATTTATGCTAATTTATTTACTATAACAAAAGCATAATGTAAATAATATCTACTATGCTGCTTTTCTTTATTTTACCCCTAAGTGACACATTGTGTCAAAACTTAGTTATAAGTATAGATAATTTGTATTTGGAAATTGCTGTTCCATATATTTTTTGAGCATCTATTCCTGGTTATTCCATAAACATTTCCTTAGTTTGAGTCTGATCATGTTCGCATGTGATGATTGAGCCAGCTTCTTTATTTGTCTTATGACTTCATTGATTTTCGGATACACAACAGTTATCCAGCACACTCCTCCCACCCATAATTCAAATCAGTCCATGTCATGTTTATGCTAAAATTCCCATGATGGTTCTCAACAATAAACTCAAATTGTTAAGCCTAACACAAAGGTGAAGTTTTACCTCATATTTCACTCTTTCTTTACCTATAAATACCCAATTAAGCTCATTAATTTATTAAACATCATTATCACTGTTCCTCTTAGTCTGATTTAGTCTCCATTGCCTTACTTCCATTCCCCACCATTTCAGTTTCCATGTCACTGTGGTGTCTAGGTGCCTAAAATTTTCTAGTTGCTCAATGAATATTTATTTGCCCAAGGTATGAATTAATCACTAAAAATACTTTCTTGGATCGCTACAAAAAATTACTGATGACAGGAAAACATCTTGCTCATTTTCATGTGCTCTGTTTAGTCATTGTGGAGAATGAGTACTCTGGAATACTTCTCTGTGCTCATGAGAAACCTGTACATACACCAAGAGGCAGTTGTTTAAACAGAACATGGGAACAATGCATGGTTTTTAATGAGGAAAGATGTGTGCCAGGGTTATATTCTTTCACCATACTTATTCAATCTGTGTGCTGAGTACATAATCTGGGAAGTTAGATTATGAAGGAAAGCATGACTTTAGGATTGGAGGAAGACTCATTAACAGCATATGATATGAGATGATACTACCTACCTTGATGAAAGTGAAGAGGACTTAAAATACTGATGAACATCAAAGGTCACCATATTCACTATGGGTTGCATTTCAATGTAAAGAAGACAAAAATCCATCTTACTACTGAACCAATAAAAAAACATTGATATAAATGGAGAAAGAATTGAAGTCGTCAAACATTTCATTTCAATACTCATGAAAGCAGACGTATTGCATTAGGCAAATTTCTGCACACGACCTCTTTAAAGTGCTCACCAGCAAAGATGTCAGTTTGCCTACTAAAGTGTGCCTGATGCAAGCCATGGTATTTTGAATAAGCTCATATTCATCCAAAAGTTGGACAGTGAAAAAGGAAAACCACAGAAGAATTGATGCATTTCAGTTACAGTATTGGAGAAGACTATCAAAAGTACCATGAACTGCCAAAAGAACAAACCAATCTGTGTTGGATGAAGAACAGCCAGAATGCTCCTTTGAAGCCAGGATGGCCAAACATTATCTTTCATATTTCAGACATATTGTTAAGAGGGACCAGTCACTAGAGAAAGATACAATGTTTGGTAAAGTGAAGGGTCATTGAAGAAGAAGAAGACTCCTAGAGAAATGAATTGGCACAGGAGCAGCAGTGACGGGTTCAGGTATAACAACAATTTTGAGGCTGGCCCAGGACCAGGCAGTGTTGCATTCATTTTTGCAGTCAGTACTGTACTCAATGGCATGTAACAACAACAACATGAGCAAAATATTGAATTATGCAGAAAGTATCAGAAGAAGATGGAAGGAGTACACAGAGTCACTGAACCAAAAATAAATCGTTGATTTTCAACCATTTTAAGTTGCATATGATCAAGGGCCAATGATACCAAAGGAAGAAGATCAAGGAGCACTGAAGACATTGACAAATAATAGACTCCTGGAACTGATAAAATACAAATTCAACTCTTTCAACACACTGATTCAACACTTTAGTGAAAGCAGAGAATACAAGAAAGATGTTTTGTTGTTGTTAGGTGTCATTGAGTCAGTACCAAATCATAGTAACCTTATGCACAACAGAACAAAACACTGCATGGTCTGAGCCAATCTCACAATTCTTGCTATGTTTGAGCTCATTGATGCTGCAAATTTGCCAATCCATCTCACTGGTGATCTTCCTCTTTTGCTCTGACCCTCCACTTTAACAAATCTGATATCCTTCTCCAGCGACTGGTCCCTCCTGACAATTTGTCCAAATTATGAGAGATGAAGTTTGGCCATCCTGGCCTCCAAGGAGCACTCTGGCTGCACTTCTTCCAACACAGATCTGTTTGTTCTTTTGGCAGCCCATGGTACTTTCAATATTCTCTTCAATATAACTCAGTGCATCAATTCTTTTATGATCTTCCTTATTTACTGTCCAGCTTTTGCATGCATATGAGCTTATTGAAAATATCATGGGTTGGGTCAGCCACACCTTAGTTCTCAAGCTGACACCTTTGCTCTTCAACACTTTAAAAAGCTCTTATGCAGTAGATTTGCCTAATGCAATACATCGTTTGATTTCTTGACTGCTGCTTCCATGAATGTTGTTGGTTGATCCAAGAAGAATGAAGTCCTTGACAGCTTCTATCTTTTCTCCATTGATAAGAATGTGGTTTATTGGTCCAGTGGTAAGGATTTTTGTTATCTTTACATTGAGATGCAACCCATACCGAAGGCTGTGTTCTTTGATCTTCATCAATAAGTATTTTAAGTCCTCTTCACTTTCAGCAAGCAAAGTAGTATCATCTGCATATTCTAGGTTGTTAATGAGTCTTCCTCCTGTCCTGATGCTACTTTTTACTTCATATAACCCAGCTTCTCGGGTTATTTGTTCAGCATACAGATTGAATAAGTATGGTGAAAGAATACAACGCTGTTGCACACGTTTCTTAATTTAAAACCATTCAGTGTTTCCATGTTCTTTTCCAATAACTGCCTCTAGGTCCATGTACAGATTCCTCATGAGCACATTTACGTGTTCCAGAATACTCATACTTTGCAATGTTGCTTATAACTTGTCCTGATACAAACAATTGAAAGTCCTTGTGTAGTCAATAAAGTACAGGTGTATATCTTTCTGGTATTCTCTGCTTTCTCCAAAGAGCCATCTGATGTCAGCAATAATATCCCTCATTCTACGCAGTCCTCTGAATCTGGTTTGAAACTGTGGCAGATCCCTGTCAATGTACTGTTGCAGGTATTTCTGAGTTACTTTTAGCAAAATTTAACTTGCATGCAATATTAAAGATATTGTCCTATGACTTCTGCATTCTGTTAGGTCACCTCTCTTTTGTTGTTATTGTTAAGTGCCGTCGAGTCGGTTTCGACCCATAGCGACCCTGAATAGGGTTTCCGAGGCTGTAAATCTTTACGGGAGCAGATCGCCTCATCTTTCTCCCGCGGAGCAGCTGGTAGTTTCGAACTGCTGACCTTCCGGTTCGCAGCCCGATTCGTAACCACTACGCTACCAGAGCTCCTTAGAAAGGCCCAAATATGGATATCTTTGAATCAATTGGCCGGGTAGCTGTCTTGTGAATTTCTTGGCATAGATGAGGGAATGCTTCCAGTGTTGAATCAGTGTGTTGAAAGAGTTGAATTTGTATTTCTTCAGTTCCAGGAACCTATTATTTGCCAATGTCTTCAGTGCACTTTGATCTTCTTCCTTCAGTATCATTGGCTCTTGATCATATGCTATTTAAAGTGGTTGAAAATCGACCATTTCTTTTTGGTACAGTAATTCTGTGTATTCCTTCCATCTTCTTCTGATACTTTCTGCATCATTCAATAATTTTCTGAGAGAATCTTTAAATAACGAAAGTTGAGGCTTGAATTTTTTCTTCAATTCCCCCAGTTTGAGAAATGCTGAGTGTGTTCTTCCCTTTTGGTTTTCTGGCTCTAGATCTTTGCACATTTTGATATAATATTTGACTTTGTCTTCACGAGCTGACCTTTGAAGTTTTCTGTTCAGCTTTTTTACCTTCTCATTTCTTCCATTTGCTTTAGCATCTCTATACCGGAGAAAAAGTTTCAGTGTTTCTTCTGAGAATCATTTTTATCTTTTCTTTCTTTCTTGTCTTCTTAATGAATTTTTGCTATCTTCCTTTATGACATTCTTGATGTCATCTCACAACTCTTCTGATCTTCAGTCTTTAGTGTTTAATGTACCAAATTTGTTCTTCAGATGATCTCTATGTTTATGTGGGATATAGTCAAGGTCATATTTTGGCTCTCATGGACTTGTTTCATTTTCTTTCACCATTTGTATGTCAGTTTGTCATACTGTAGTGGCTTGTGAGTTACTGTGATTCTGAGGGTTATGCCACCCATATTTTAAACACCAGCAGGCTCACCCATGGTGAACAGGTTCGATATCATCAGCCAAAAACAAGGCATGGGCAGATTGTGGAACATAAAAATGTTTTTCTTGTCTATGAAAATGCTTTCAATTGTGCCTTAAGTCATGAAGAACATTTCAGAGAATGAGTATTCCAGAATACTTCATTGTGCTCCTGAGCAATCTGTGAATAGACCAAGAGACAATTATTCAAACAGAACAAGGGCATACTGAATGGTTTAATATTAACAGTTGTGTGTGCCTGGGTATTTCACCATACCTATCCAATCTAAATGCTTCACAATTTATTTGCAAAACTGGACTGTATGAAGAAAATTGTGGTATTAGATTTGGAGGAAGACTTATTGACAACCTGCCATATCCAGATGCTACAACATGGCTTTTTGAATACTAAGAGGACTTAAAATACTTATTGATGAAGATCAAACACCACAGATGGATTGCATCCTAATGTAAAGAAAACATAAGTCCTCATCGTTAAACCAATAAATTACATCAAGATAAATATTGAAGTTGTCAAAGATTTCATTTTGCTCAGATCAACCATCAATACTCATCGAAGCAATAGTGAAGAAATGAAATTATGTATTTCGTAGGCAAATCTGCTGCACAAGACCTCTTTAAAGTGTTCAAGCACATAGATGTCACTTTGAGGACTAAGGTGTGCCTGAGTATTGACAATACTTCATATGCATGCAAAAGTTGGACAGTGACTAAAGGAAGACCAGTATAATAGTAATACTATTATTAAATTTAAAGTCCACTCACTAAAACCAGTGATGAAAGAATTGAAGAAATGTTATCTTCTTTAGTCTGAGATTGATCAAACTTTTAATCAAATGCATTGATAAGTATTGGTGATTGAAATGTGAACATTGGAAAAAAATAGAAAGGATCTGTAATTGGAAAATGTGATAATGGTGAGAGAAATTACAGTTGTCGCTGTTAAGTGGCGTCGAGTCAGTTCTGGCCCATAGTGACCCTGTAGAGGCTTTCCTAAGAGCAGTTGGTGAGCTTGAACCACTGACCTTGCAGTTCAAGCCAACTTTGCAGTCCAGTGCATTAACCCACAGTGTTACACCAGGACTCCAGAAATTACAGTGGGGAGTGCAATGATTTATTCATCACAAAGAACTTTTTCTTTTTATACAACTTAAGCAAGGGCTATACACATGGACCTCGACAGATGGACAAAGCAAGAATCAAATCTATTGCATCTGTAGAGAGATACAGTGTAATAGACAGTTCAATTCATCACCCAAAACAAGGGCAAGGGACAACTGTGGAACAGACCCTCAATTGGTCACATTCAAGTTCAAGTGGAAAATGAAAACGAGTTCATGAAAAGCCAAAATCTGTACTTGAGTAGGTCCTACATGAATTTAGACACCATCTAATTTCCCAAGACCAGACAAGCTAAGTATGACATCAAAACCACACATAACCTGTAGTGCCACACTAGGACTCTGAAGAAAGCAAAGAGTCATTAAAAGGACTGGAAAGAAATAAAAAGCCAACATGGATATCAGAAAAGACTAAAACTTGATCTTGAATATAGATAAGCAAGTGGAAGAAATGATGAAATAGAAAAGCAAGAAGAATATTTTAAAAGGCAAACTTCAAAAACAAAGTATTCTAGTGAAACATGCAAAGACCTAGAGTTAGAAAACTAAAAGGGAAGAATACACTCAGCATTTCTCAAGCTGAGGGGACTGAAGAAAAAAAAATTAAGACTCAACTTTCATTATTGAAGGACTCTATAGGCAAAACATTGAATGATGCAGAAGATGGAGGGTGTGCACAGTGTACTAAATACAGTGGAGGTGGAGGTAGCATATGATCAAGAACTGATGATACTGAAGGAAGAAGTCTAAACTGCATTGAAGGCATTGGCTTAAAAAAGAGAAAAAAAAAATACTCCAAGAATTAATTGACAGAATACAAAATATCTTTCAATAAATTGGTGAAGCACTGAAGCTGCACACTTATCTATGCCAAGAAATTTGGAAGATAGCTACCTACCCAACAGATTGGAGGAGATACATATTTGTGCCCATTTCAGAGAGAAGTGACCCAATGGAATGCAGAAATCATAGAATAATATCATTAAGATCACATGCAAGTAAAATGTTGCTGAAGATAATTCAAAAGTGCCTGCAACAATACATCTACAAGGAACAACTGTTAGAAATTCAAACTGGATTCAGATGTAGAACAAGGGATATCATTGCTACATCAGATGAATTTTGACTGAAAGCAGAGAATACCAGAAAGATGTTTACTTGTGCTTTATTGACTATATAAAGTCTTTCAACTGTGTGCATTATGAGAAACTATGGATAACATTGCAAAGAATGAGTATACCAGAACACTTAATTGGGCTCATGAAGAATCTGTACATAGACCAAGAGGCAGTCATTCAAACAGAAAAAGGGGATATTGAACAGTTTAAAATCAAGAAAAGTGTGTTCCAAGGTTGTAGTGTTTCACCATAATTATTCAATCTCTATGCTGAACAAGTAACCTGAGATGCTATATTATATGATGAGGAATATGGTGCTGGACTGGAGGAATACTTATTAACAACCTTCAATATGTAGATTATACAATTTTCATCACTTCAAGCAAAGAGTACTTGAAATACTTGCTGATGAAGATCAAATACCACAGTCTTTAGTATGGATTGAACGCCAATATCAAGAAAACAAAAATCCTCAGAATTGGACTAATAAATAACATCATGATAAATGGATAAAAGATTAAAGTTGTCAAAGACTTCATTTTATTTGGATCTACAGTTAACACTCATGGAAGCAGCAGTCAAGAAATCAAATGACATATTGCATTAGGCAAATATGCTTCACAAGACTTCTTTAAAGTTTTCAAAAGCAAAGATATCAGTTTGAGGACTAAGGTGATCCTGATACAAACCATGTTATTTTCAATAGCCTCATACGCATGTGAAATTTTGACAATGAATAAGGCAGACCATAGAGTAACTGATGTATTTGAATTATGGTATTGTTGTTGTCGTTAAGTGCTGTTGAGTCAGTTCAAACTCACAGACCCTGCATAGGGTTTCCAAGGACAGCTACATGATTTTGAAGAATATTAAATGTATCCTGGACTGCCTGAAGAACAGACAAAATCTGTGGTGGAAAAAATACAGCCAGAGTGTTCCTTAGAAGCTAGGTTTTGACACTTTGTCACTTTTACTTTAGACTTGTTATCAGGAGGGTCCAGTCCCTGGAGAAGGACAACATGTAAAATGGAGGGTCAGTGAAAAAGAAGGCTCCTAACTAGATGTGTCAGCACAGTGGCAGCAGCAATTGTCTCAAGAGCAACAGCAGCTATATGACTGGCAAGTGTTTCCTTGTGTTGTGCATAAAGTCAATTTGAGAAGAAACTGACTTGATGGCATATAGAAACAACAAAATCTTCAAACTGACACAGCTTCTTTATGTATCTATTAAAAAAGTAAACATTGACTGAAAGTATTTACTTCTCAGAGGAATTTTTATATTTGCTTTCCTTTCATTCATTTGGGCATGCTATTTCTTGTTGCTGTTATTGTTAGGTGCCATCAAGTTGGTAATGACTCATAGCGACCCTATGCACAGCAGAACAAAACACTGCCCAATCCTGGGCCAACCTCACTACTGTTGCCACGCTTGAGTCCATTGATGCTGCCACTTGGCTAATCCATCTCGTTGGGAGATCTTCCTCTTTTTCTCTGACCTTCCACATTACCAAACATGATATCCTTTTCCAGCAACTGGTCTCTCCTGACAGTATGTCCAAAGTATGAGAGATGAAGTTTGGCCATCTTGGCCTCCAAGGAACACTGGCTGCACTTCTTTCAAAACGGATCTATTTCATTCATTTGGACATGCTATTTCTTAGACAGGTAAAAATCCTTTTGCTCTTTTCCTACAAAAAATTAGGCTGACAACTTTCATCATAAATCTTAGATGATTGACCCAAACCTGATTAATATTGAAGAATCAATGAGCATAAGCGTGTATGTTAGGAAATGTGAAGAGTAATGAGAAGAGTAAGAGAAAATTAGCCATGTTATATCCTAATTCATTAATCTTTATTTCAAACTAAGTCTACAATCTTTGTAATATGCACTCAAGTGAATAAATTACATATTTTAAATTAAATTAAGTACCAGCAATAGGACTAAATTTGATATTGGAAACAATAATTTCTTAAATACACAGTAAAAAAAAAATGTAGAAAGTGTGAGCATTGAAGAAGTAACTTCATGGGGAAATATTAATGCCCATCTGTACATATATTTATTCTGCTTGGATCTTTCTACTAGAATAGATGAAAGTTCAACCAGTACTGGTGACTGAATGACTGAATGGTTAAATCCACTAAGGATGAGTATCCATTAAACTTAAAAGTGATATTGATAAAAATATACTCATCTTAATTTAGACTGTAAGTATAATCATAAGAAACTTCTTTCTTTAGTGATTTCTCACTGCATATAAAATAAATTAAATATTTTATCTTGGAATTCAAAACACCCCTTATATGACCCTCACTTCATATTAATCTCTTATATTTTTTCCTGGTATTTTTGACAAGTTTCTCTTACATGTCTTATTACATTTTGCATTTGATCCTGCATTCATTATGATTATTCTCCTTTGCATTCTATCCATTATTAAAACAAAACAAAACAAAATACAAAACAAAAACCTCTTTTTCTATACACATATACACATGAGGAGAAAAGCGCCATTATCTTTCCATTTTATTTTTCCATGAACTTATTGAAGTCTCCTCTGATCAGAGGGTGAGACAAAAATTCACTGCATTCAGACTGTAGAGTTGATTTTAATCAACTTTTAGAAAAGACAAATACATCATTTTTTTACATAATCTCCTTGAACAATACACTTTGTCCATCTGTCAAAAATTTCCCTATTCTTTTACTAAAAAAACGTTTTAGTCTAAGTTGTGAACCATAAATATACCAGTCTTCACTTCTTCATCAGAGATAACTCTTCATCAGAAGATTTCAGTGGAAATTCTGATGGAGTAAGATCAGAACTATAGGGAGCATGCTTTAACATCTTAACACTAAGTTTTGCAACTATCAACAATGTGGGCAAAAGTATGTGAATGTGCATTGTCAT
>NW_006408703.1:4336201-4343751 GCF_000296735.1 Chrysochloris asiatica
GACAAAAACTTTTCATACATATATTCTTTAAATCAATAGATGGTATCTACTTAATCTCTCCACATTTCCAGACTGGGGAGATAAAAAATCCATTCTAAAGTGTCAGCTCATTGTTCTCTCTGGCTTCGAAATAATCATCCTTACATTTCAATTCTTCATATCCTTGCTAATTCTTACTTCTTCATGTATAAACTGATAAGGTATATAGAAAGTATGGGGAGCAATTTTGATCAATATTTCCCTGTAGAGAAACCATAAATAAAAGTCAATAAAGTGAACAGATCTCCTGTTAAAAATTTGGGTGGAGCAGAGGATACATTTTACATAGGAGAATAAATCAAAAAGTACTGTTGCTAGGATCCCAATCCTTACATTCATAAATTTATCAAAAACAAAAGGTGTTTGAAGATGTCTCTGTCATCTGTGGATGGCTGCTGACAAGTTCTCTCAATAATACACTTTTCTTAGTCATGTGAGGATGACTATTAAAAAAAAAAAAAAAAAAAAGGTGCAATGAAAACAGTGGCCTCTGAAAGGAACAGTTGGACCAGTTAAATTCAAGGCAGACAGATCAGCATAGAAGTTTATGGCAAGTTCTAGTTTTGGATCTCAAAGAGGGAATCTAAAGAGTTAATCTAGAAGGGCACAGGTTGACCATGTGTGTCTTTTTATTTAATAATTTTAAGAACATTGAAAACTGCATTGTTGAGAATATAGCTGCAAAAGTTGCATCAAAGATTGTTTTTGTTTTGTTTTTTCCCATCAGGACAGTGCACCTAATTATTTTTCAAAGGTAGCATGAGCTGTCGTATAAGAATTTCTTTGAGAAACCTTATCCCATCCACTCTACACCACTTACCTTGTACTTTCAGGCTCCCTTTTAGTCACAAATCTCAAAGGGCATTAAAAAAGAGCACACTGTTGAGTCCCTCAAGGATGTCAAAACTGCCATTTTGAAAGAGTATAAAATAAAGATCATAGAATTCTTTGGGAAAGGGTTGCTGTCATTGTTAAGTGCTATTGAGTCAGTTCTGAGTCACTGCAATGCTATATAGGGTTTGCAAAGAGCAGCTGGTGGATGTCAACCGCCAACTTTGTGCCACACTGCCTTCCGAAGTGAATAGACCTAGATGGAGAATAGATCAAGAAACAACAGCTTCATATTTTGATTTTGTTTAATAAAATGTTCTCTGATTTTATAGTAGTCTTTTTTACTTAACTTTGTATACCTAAGAGACAAATTACATGTTTCTATTAGTAAAAATTTCTTGATTATTTTTTCATCAGGCACATCTCATTGTTTAGTTTGCTCTCTATAGATCCAGCTTTATATCAGACCATGAATTCTTTTTCTCTCTCTTCTTTCTTCTTCCCCTTTAAAAAAGTAATTTTAGCAAAAGTCCCTCCGCATCTTTTACAAAGCCATGAAGCACATACATGGTAGCCTAACACTCATCAACAACCATGCCCTCATTGTGTTGCCTTCTATTACAAGTCCTTTATTGAGCTACTGACACACTCTCTTCTCTCAAGAAAACTTTTGGTAACAACTGTTAACATAATATGCTTTATTTCTGATACATTTTGTCACATGATATTCACCTCCATTTAGTGTGTGTCCCTTAAGGAAATGAAGAACTTGTGTATTCTTACCATCTAGACCATAACATAAAATCAGCAATGTTTCTAAATATACAAAAAGAAACATATTTTACAGTTCTAAGGACTCCTGGTGTGGTGTAGGATCAGCACTGGACGGGGAACCACAGGTTTGGCAGTTCATACCCACCAGCTACTCCTTGGAAATACTTTATATAGGGTCGCTATGAGTTAGAACAGACTCGATGGCACTTAACAATGACAAAAACAATTTAACAGAGTTTCTGTCTAGAAACATATTATATATATTAAATCATGGTGCACAGCATATAATGTATTCAATAAACATTTATTGAATTAATGAATATGCCATCTTAAATATGCTACAGAAGAATATAATAAAATGGAAGGATACTCTTGCTTAAGTTAAGGTTATAAGTAGTTAGTATACTGTTAAAGTATGAAGAAGCAGGGGACCATTTTATTTTCATCAATTACTCTAGGTTGATAGCTCTTGTTTTTCTAAATATAATGTTCATAATTTATCTTCAGTCTATTTTATAATTTCAATTTCTACCTTCAGCATTATCTAGACTTGTAAAAGGGAATTAGGAATCAGAGTATTCTCTACCAAGCATCATCTCTGTTCCTTTTTTTCTATGCCCCTCCAAAGATATTTTCTTTTGTTACTCCAGGTGGCAAGTAGGATGCTCTTTTCACGACTTACGATTCTGTGGCAATGCAGATTTTCAGCATGGGTCAAACCAGAATGGACCAGTTTGAAGTTCTGGTTCTGTTCATCCTAGCTGGTTTGATATTTTTACTGCTTTATATGAACAATCTCACATGGGTGGCTGTAAAACCTCTGAGTGGTTTACATTGCTATTGCTGCTTAACTAGGCAGGTGACTATCACTTTTAAGAGAATAATTTCTAAGCAACTAAAGGAGCTCTGGTAGCGTAGTGGTTACGAATCGGGCTGCGAACCTTAAGGTCAGCGGTTCGAAACTACCAGGTGCTCCGCAGGAGAAAGATGAGGCTTTCTCTCCCGTAAAGATTTACACCCTCGGAAACCCTGTACAGGGTCGCTATGGGTCGGAACCGACTCAACGGCACTTAACAACAACAACATAGGCATGGTCTCCACTGAGATTTGTCATGACTTCTAGCTCCATGAAACTCCTACTCTTCCCTTCAAACTTTGGTAATATCCAGTGAACATGAAACTCTTGATCTCATTGCCCTTTTAGGAACTAAAAGTTCTGAAAGTGTAATCCTTGCTCCCTTTCATTTTCTCTTAATTTTTGAAATCACACACATAAATTATATATTCTAGCAAATAAATAGGAAAGTCACACTTACTTTGAGACTCATTTCACACATAAAATATGTTCCTGGTCAATATAATGCACATTATGTCAATTATGTATTAAATAAAACTATGTCACATATTTCAGTAGGGACACTGGTGTCATAGTGGCTAAAATGTTCAGTTGTTAACCAGAAAGTTAGCAGTTTGAACTCACCAGTTGTTATCTGGGAGAAGGATATTGTATTCTGCTTCGGTAAAAATTTGCACTTTGGAAACAGCACGGCAGTTTCACTCTTTCCTACAGGGTCACTGTAAATCAGGATCAGCTCAGTGGCGGTGGGTTTGGTTTGGTGGATCACTTATTTAACATTGCTAAGATTTTTTCTTTTAGAGTTTAAAGCTGTGCTGACAAATGTCAAACAAACAACAACAAAAATAACTTGACTTGGTAAACGTCTCCTTTTTAATGTTTAGTTCCATTCCTGTTTTAAAGGAGATTTAATTTAAGGGAATCATATCCATATGATTCTAGTTCATTTGTATTTAACTGATCAATATGTTGTTTTACAAGGGCTGTTTGATGTCAAGAAAGCAAAGTGAGTCCCTTTCCCCTTAGGCTTTTCAAATGCATTTTTTCCCCTTAGAAGTATTTGGCAGTTTATAAATCCCACTACCAAAGACTGAACTTTGATTTAAAATTCACGGTATTAAAGCATGGAGCAACATCCAAAAGGGCACTTAATTTCAATTGAGAAAATAACCTTTAAAATAATGACTTTTATTTCTTTCTGTTTATTTAAGCTGTTAATTATAAAACCAATCTCTTTATCAAAAACATAAAATAATAACACATCAATGAAAGAGTTAGTGAAAAGAGATCTCTATAATATTAGAATAAGAGTAATAATTCACTGTTGTTGTTGTTGTTGGTAAGTGTTGTCAAGTTGGTTCCAACTCATAGCAACCCTGTATGGGCTTTCAAGGGGCAACTGATGGGTTTGAACTTGTGGTTCACAGTACAGTGCTGCTCATATGATGCCACACCAGGATTCATTAGATAACTCTAAAATGTTAGTATCTTAGCCTTCTTAGTTATCTCCTTTCATGAATAGGAATATGTTGTGCAGAGAAATACATGGACTTTGAAGTCAGACAGTTTATGCTAGTCTACTTTAATGGATATATAAATTCAGAAATGTAGTAACCTACCTGCCTTTGTTTTATCACTTTCAAAAATGTAGAAAACATAACTTTTTCAAAATTACTTTTAAAAAGAATCTTAAAATGTAATCAAAAAGAGTTTATGCTATTCCCTGGACCTATTTCCCCCCCGCCCCTGTATTTGAGTAGATCTAATCTTGTCCTTTAAGAGTGGCACTCTAGAGTTCTTCATAATATATCTGGTGTCTTAGATACCTAGACTGGCTTAATAGGAATAGCACAGCTGAATAGCATTAATGAACAGAAATGTATTTTCTCACAGTTTTGGAGGGTAAGAGTCCAAATCATGGTCCCAGCCATGTTGATTCCTTCATTAGTCTCTCTTGTTTGTATTCATTTGCATTGTACTCATTCTTCTTGCTTGCCAATCATTGGCATTCTTTTGCTTATGCATAAATGCTCGTGTGGCATCTGTATTCTATATGTGAGAGTCTTTGTGTCTATTCTTTTTATAGCTCATAAATGATTAGGTTTAGGACTCATGCTATATTGACAGGAACTCATTGATATAAATGAAAACTCCCTATTTCCAAATAAGATTATATCTACACGTAGAGTTGGCCAAGACTTCAATACATATTTTGGTCAACATAATTCAATCCATAAACTCTGGTTTTAAGAAAAAGTTCTTAGAATTTCTTTCTCTCATTTCTTTTGGAGTACTGAAAGTGGACTTTGACAAACAAACAAAAAAACTTAATATAGTTGTGTTATATATTATAAAGATTAAGAGAGCGCTGTGACTCTGTAAGGTAAGAATGGGAATTTTAACCCCAAGGTCACCAGTGCACTCCAACCAGTAGATGAGGTTTTCTACTCCCATAGAAGAAAATAAGCCACTTTCTCTCTTCAAGAATCCAGTTTTTGTTGCTATTTTTTTAATAATGCACAACACATTGTCCATTGCACAGTAGCTAAGCAAATAACCTGAGAAACTGTATTATATGAAGAACAACTTGGCATCAGGATTGAGGAAGACTCACTAACAACCTGTGGTATACAAATGATAAACAATCTTTCTTGCTAGGAGTCAACAGGACATAAATATGCACTAATGAAGATGAAAGACTAAAGCCATCAGTATAGATTGCACCTGAATGTAAAGAAAACAAAAATCTTCACAACTGGACCAATAAATAACGTCCTGATAAATGGAGAAAAGATTGAAGTTGCCCAAGACTTCATTTTGCTTGGATCCACAGTCACCACCCATGGAAGCAGCAATTAAGACAATCAAAGGATCTACTTCATTAGGCAACTCTGCTGCAAAAAACAAAGTGTCCAAAATCAAAGATATCAGTTTGAGGACTAAGGTGTGCTTTACCTAAGCCGTGGCATTTTCAATCACCTCATATGCATGAGAAAGTTGTACAATGAATAAAGAAGACTGGAGATGAATTGAGGACGTTGAATTAGGGTGTGAAAAAAATATATTAAAAGTGCCATGGATTTCCAAAGAACAAAAGAAAATTTGTCTTGGAAGCAGTGCAACCAGACTTCTCCTTAGAATCCAGATTGGTAAGACATTGTCTCTCATCCTTTGTACATGTTACCATGAGGGATCAGTCCCTGAAGGGCATCATGACTGGTGAAGTAGAGGGTAAAAAAACAACAACAAAGGAAGACCCACAAGGAGCTGGGCTGACACAATGACAACAGCAATGGGCACAAACATAGTAACAATTGTGAGGATGGCACAGGACCAGGCAGTGTTTTGTTCTGTTGTACATAGGCTCACTGTGAGTTAGAACTGACTCAATGGCACTTAACAGCAACCACAGTTACAGTGCCAAATCACTATTTCTGGTTAGTCACTTCATGCTATGAGAAATGGCAGGGTTTGGTTGGGTATCAGCTCTTGAACTCTGACAGAAAATATGCGATTGAAAATGAGCAAAATGTCTAACTGCCAGTTTTGATGCTGACAGCGCTGTTACAGATGAATTGACACAGTGGTAGCATCAATGGGCTCAAGAGTAATGACAATTGGGGATATGGTACAGGACTGAGCAGGGTTTCATTCTGCTGTGAGTGAATGACTGTCGTGGATGACTGTGGTGCCTTGAGTTACTTGATATGACTTTTCTGTCCAAAGCTTTCTTAATTCTCACCAGTGATTGAGACCATGCAAATAAGGTATTGTTGTTGTAGTTGTGAAGTGCCATTGCATTGGTTCCAACCCATAGTGATCCTGTAGAAGGTTTCTGAGGAGTGACTGGTGAGCTTGAACCACCAACTTTGCAGTCCAATGCATTAACCCACAGCACCATGCCAGAATTGTATAAGGTATGGTGGTTAGTGGTTATGTGCTGTAGAATTGGTTCCGACTCATAGCGACCCTGCACATGGTTTCCAAGGCTGTAAATCTTTACAGGAGCAGAAAGCCTCATATTTCTCCAGCAGAACAGCTGGTAGTTTCAAACTGCTGACTTTGAGGTTTGCAGCCCAATTCCTAACCACTACGCTACCAGAGGAACCTAAACCTGGGACTGTTTAGTTTTACCCTGTAGCTAGATTTAAAAGGAGCCATCTCAGAAGCACAGACATAAGATACAGGATCATCAAGAAGGAAAACATGAGTGAAACTTGAGAAACAACAACAGCAGAGGCACAGACAAAGGTGATGGTAGATGTGGTATCGTGGAGACACAGCAGTTAGGGGCTCTAGTCTCATGGACCAGTAAAGCTGAGTGCCTAGAGGCAGGAAGCAAACTTAAAGAATGTACCCTTTAGACATTCACAAACTGACTAAAAGAACTTTGTAGCACTTACTCCAGCAGAGCAGAGGCCAAAGGACCACATGACTGAGAGGCTGAGGACAAGAGTAGGCATGCCTGCAGACTGACAGACGAGGCGTTCCTTACTAGAGACCTGCTGCATCCTGAGTTGCTAGTAATCTTGAACTGTACCCTGTTCACTTTCCAAATAAACCCATAATCATGAATATTCTGCGGGGCCACCAGATTATTAAACTCAGATGTGAAGTAGAGAGTGCTGTGGGATGAATGGTTGGTGTCAGATAGGATAAAGAATGTTGTAGGGTGGAAGCATGCCTGACTTCCACTTCATAGGAATCTGCTTTCAACTAAATTTGAGTTTAATTCTCTTTCTTGTGAAGCTAAGGGAAGTCAGACATGGTCTCCACATGGTTTAGGCAATGATTATGAGTTGAAACCAACTTGATGGCACCTAACAACAACAAATGCATAATATATAAGAAGAAATGGTTGTTAAATAAAAATAAGCAACAATGAGAATGTTACATAGGACTGCTAACTGAAAGGTCAGCAGTTCAGACACATCAGTCACTTCTTGGAAACTTTTTACAGGGTCACTCTGACTTGAAACCTACCCCACAGCACTTAACAAGAACAATATAGTTCTGTCAAGTGCTGCTCCGATTCATAGCGACCCTATAT
>NW_006408703.1:4345601-4349237 GCF_000296735.1 Chrysochloris asiatica
AAGAGGGTAAAGCTAGAAATTAGTCACGCTTTTATAATTCTTGAGTACATTTTGCTATTTATGTTCCTATTCCAAACCACTTTTTGAGTTCTAGCAGATTTTTCTTTTTCTCAATCACCTTTCTTATTTCTACTCCCACCAAAGGCATTTCTTGACTCTCTGCCTTTGGTGATTGTAGTGCTAGTATTGGTGTGTGTTTGGAATTTTAAAAAGGAGGGTATTTAAGATAGAATAAAATAATTGATTCAATTCATTCATCTAAAACAAAGTAGAAGACACTCAACAAGCAGTCAGAACTTTTTGTTCTCTTTATATTTTTCATAATTTCCTTATAAATAGCTACAACTATGTTATTTATACCTTTGCTATATCTCAGAATATACCATTTGTTGTTGTTGTTGTTAAATGCCATTGAGTCCATTCCAACTCCTAGAGACCATGTACAGCACTATCAAGGAGCAGCTGGTAGGTTTGAAGCACAGACCTTGAGATTAGCAATCCAGGGCTATTCCTACAACACCACACCAGGTTTCCAGAATATATCCTACAACAGTGTAAATACATTTGAATTTCTTAACCAAATTTATTTAATTTGCCAGATTAATAAATGCTCATTTTACCTAATTTAAAACATACTAATATCTGCCAGCAATGTAGTAAGCAGGTAACTCATTTGTACATCTACATCGTTCTCTTACTCTTTGAGTTCGAGGCTAACAAAAATATTGTTGCATACTGTTGTAATTAGATTATGAATACTTTCTATTTTAATTGGGTGATATGATTAAATTAATTAATTAATATAAGTGTATGGTTGTTGTTGTTAAGTACCGTGGAGTTGGTGCCAACTCATTGTGACCCTGCACAGGGTTTAGGAGGTTGTAAATCTTTATGGGAACAGAAGGCCTCATCTTTCTCACATGGAGCCACTGGTAGTTTCGAACTGCTGATCTTGGCAGCCTGACTTGTAACCACTATGCTACCAGAATATAAGTATAGAGATAAGTTATTTTAATTAATTTGGGTTACTTAGAGAAACTCAAAACCAACTTCCTTAAAAACCATTAAACAAAACAAAACAAAACAAAATCTGCTGTTTAATTAGATATGGATGACGGAGTTAGAAAATGTTTTAAGACTTCATCCTCTTTCTTTATGAATATTTGATGTTTTAGCCAAAATGTTTAACTGCCCAACCACTGGCCCCAACTGTGCTGATTTAAAAGGTATACTCTATGCATGTAGTGATGGAATATCAATAATTGATTCAATTCATTCATCCAAAACAATATAACAGACACTGAACAAGCAGTCGATTGTATCAGGACACATTTGCTCTCTTTTCAGCCTTAAGACAATGTTTGATTAGGCACAGTTTAACTATACCCAGCCATGCATTTCAGCAGTAATAAAAAATGAGAGTGCAGGACATAAATATCGCTCTTCTCAGAGACTTTTTTTAAAGGAGAGGGTTTTTTTTGTTGTTGTTTTTTTGTAAATATTAGAGTGTTTTCTTAATTTGTGATTTCAGACATACCAATTATTGACCCTCTCAGTACTATTTTTCATTTCTTTGTACCTGTATGTTCTTCCACCTACAATTCCTTCAATTATGCTCTTTCTGGTTGCCTCTTGCAACCCCATTTCCTAATATAGTGCCAGACACACAATATGTTTTGTTATTGTTAAGTGCTGTCGCATCAGTTCCGACTCACAGCAAACATGCATATGGTTTCCAAGGAGCAACTGGTGGGTTTGAACCATTGACCTTGTGCTTAGCAGTCCAGTGATTATCCTACAGAGTCACACCAGGAGATCTGACACGCAGTATGAAATCAATAAACCAAGAAAAGAAATAATTACATGTTCACCATTATGAAAGAAAAAAATATCCAACACTTGGTTTCTCATATAACTTTTTGAAAAAATTAATTTAAAAACCTCTTTCTTGGAAGAAATTACCATTTCTGATAAAATTTATTATTTGTTAATGGAGCCATATAATATTAAAATTTAATATGAAGTAATGACTTACCCTTCCAGCTGAATGTACTGAAAGTAATAGCTGATCAGATCTTTTCCTGTTGTTCATATAAGAGTTTTTATCTGTTTTTGTTGTTAAGTGCCAGTGAATTGGTTCCGACTCATAACGACCCAGTGTATGGTTTCCGAAGAGATACTGCTGAATGTAACCGCCAATCTTGCAGTGCAAACCGAACTTGCAATCCAGTGCTTTATCCAGCAGCATCAAAATTTATAGTAATTTAAAAATAGGCCAGCTTATTTTAAGTCTTTGACTTTGTACAATGCTGTAAACAAAATCTGACATGTACAAATAATTAATTTGTTAAAAACAAAAAAAAAGGTTATAAAATTTTGTGGACCTGAACTTGCTTCATGAGGACCCATATGATGAACCCAGGGTTGGCCCTGTAGGAAGACAACAATGATGCTGTTGAATTATTTTTGCCACCGCCCTCCTAACACATACACTTTTCTGAAGCTGTAATTAACCAATAAGTTTTTGATGATATTCAGTAAATGACTCATTTTCAGAACCCTTGTTTATGAAAGTTTTAAATTTCAGGCCAATCCAAATTGACAACTTAGAAAGATGGTTTTGGTCAAGAGGTAACCACCACTCAGGGTGAGCATCTACAGAGGTAGTTTGATTTTGGGAAGTTTCAACAGGGAGACAGGTATTGTACAACAGGGTTCTGGTGAGTGTTTATGTTTGAGGAACTCCTGAAAGTTTGAAGAATTCCATGACTAATTATCGCTGGGCACATTTTGTATTTGAGAAATGCCATGATTGTTAGGAAGAATCCCATTGCAGAGATTAAATTGTTACTGAGAATTGACTAAACTCCTTAGAAAAACCAAGATGATTGAATAATTACATTCTGAAATGTTTGGCTGCAGGAAGTTATTTTGTGTTTTGCCTGTAGGGTTTTGCTTTTGTATGTATTTGTGTCTGTTTTTGCAATTATCTTTTTAGCTAATTGTATAATTGGTTCAGCAGTTTTCTATATGTATGCCTGTCTCTGTAAGCAGTTGTTTGTAGCCCTTTATTTTTTGTAACCAGTGAGATTCTTTGTACACGCTTATGTTTAAAAGTTATGTCCCCAACTGAATAACTGCATAGTGAACCAAAAACCAGGGTCCTAATGATGTTTAGAATTTCTTTGTTCATATCCACTCTACAATTAGCTAGTCATTTCCTTTTCCTTTTGGGTAGGAGTAAAATGGCCTGACTAAAGGGTGGTGGGGAGTGGAGGGGATTGGGTCTGTTTACCTTTTTTTTTTCTTGTTACAATCTTGAGATAAATTGTCTATGTGTGCCTGTGGTTTGCCTCCTTGCCTACAAAGTATTGTTTTGTTATTTTTGTTCTTCTTCTGTTTTGGTTTGTTTTCTGTTTTGATATATGTTTTCTTGTCTTTTGTTAAATGATAAGTTTAAAAGTCTTCACAAATAGAATAAAAGTTTCTTATAGTCAGAGGCAATATTAGATTCATCATTTGTCTTTGGTACATAATTGTTGTTGTTAAGTGCCTTCGAGTCGGTTCCGACCCATAGCGACCCTGTACAGGGTTTCCGAGGGTGTAAATCCTTACGGGAGTAGAAAGCCTCATCTT
>NW_006408703.1:4349337-4356245 GCF_000296735.1 Chrysochloris asiatica
CTTAAGGTTCGCAGCCCGATTCGTAACCACTACGCTACCAGAGTTAATAGGTACCAGGAAATGCTGATTGAATAATTAGTTTTTCTTGTTTCATAATTGCTTAGGACAAAACCTAAAACGTGAAATGCAGCCATTTTTAAAAATAAAATAATTAGCATTAATTCTTGAATGCTCTTCCTACATAAATGTCTTCAATAAATTTTAGCATAAATTGGAGAAGATATCCTGCATTACTCCCCTCTCCCCCGCCCCCCCACTACATTTTCTTTTCTAATTGCAGTCAACTAATTGCCTAATGGGCTTTCAACGAACTGTGTTTTGGAGTCTTCGTATTTATTTTAGTTTTGATATAATTTCCCAGTCCCTGTGATTTTAATTGCCCCTTCATTTGTTTTTTTTTTTTGGAGTTCTTAGTTCTGTTCACCACTATGGTTTTCCTGCCTCATGCGGCTTTGGTGTTTCTCTCCTTGTCTTACCAACATCTTAAAAAAAATTTCAGATGTCTGCTTTGTTGAGTACTACTATTCCTAGAGTTAGGTATTAGAATAATTTTCAAAAGCAGGTGACACAGAATCCAAGAAAATCTACTCCTGTAATAAGGGGACTCTGGGAAAGATTTTGAATTATTTTATAAGAACAGAATGCCAAACAATCCATAATTTAAAAATTTTAAGCAACTTTCAGTATTAGACAAAGCAGACATCAGAATTTTCTTTTAAGATGAACTATCCTTCTTTTACCATAATCACTCAAATCAGCCAAACAGGTTTTCATTTGTATAAATGTGATATAATTATATTCCTTTTGAATCGAATAAAGTTTGGGGCTGTGGCCCCAAGGATATAAACTGCTCTTTATAATAATGTAAAATATGTTTTAATTATAGGCAGACGTGCATCTCTGAAAAGCACATTTTTCTTAGGAAATTGTTTATTTTCCAAATACATATATAGACCACATAGTCTCTAAAAATTATTTTTATTCTTAAGATTTTGATGCATGGGAAGCCTTCCCAAAGTTCATGGAAAATACCTATTATGAAAAAGCTATTCATGGGTTTCAAAAAACCTTTTGCACCAAAGTTAACTATCTTGTCATAACTTCTCTGGATAGTATCTCTTTTGAGGCCTTAAGAAGGATAAGAGATAAGTTTGAAAAGATTCCCCCTTGAGAACAATATGATTACTGCCAAAACTAAAGCAGGAACAAACATCAAATTTATGGTAAAGGTTCTATGGAAGAATGGTAAAATCATTAATGCTTTACAAAAACCCTGCCCCAGAAGACAACGATACAAATAAATCACTACTTTACAAATGTGCAACTTATTTTAAGTAAAGAAGAGATGGTATTAAAGATGAATCTTGCAGCACACCATCCACATCAATTTGGGAGGGAATAAGTAATCTTGATCATGGCTTAATTGAAGTGAACTGATGATTAACAACTGAAAAAATAGCAAACACCAGAGACATCTGAACTTGTTCAGCTTATATAATTCTGATTGAAAAATTTATGTGGAACAAACCATCTGCTTGATGAGTACCAAAACTGTTGAGTCAGGTCAGCAATAGACAGAGCAGAGCTTTCAATGGAAATGTCAGACAAGTGGGATCAACATCCTGAAGCGTTTCTTGGAAGAAGTGTAATACATGAAACACAGCTTTACCAGTACAATCATGAAGACAAAAGTACATTCAAAATAATGGCTGTCTAATGGCTATCTGGTGTGGCACTGTGGGTTAATGCGCTAGACAGCAAAGCCGTTTGAACTGCAAGGTCAGTGGTTCAAGCTCACCAGCCACTCCTCGGAAACCCTATACAGGGTCGCTATGGGTTTGAACCAACTTGATGGTACTTAATAACAACAAGAGGTAGAAATGGTCTATTCAAAGCAAAAGTAGACTCGTCAAGAGCAAAGACCATGATGACAGTTTTTTGAGATGCTTTAGGCAGTTTGCTTATTGACTTTCTGGAGGACCAAAGAATGACAACATCTATTTATTAGGAGAGTGTTTTGAGAAAGTTAGGCAAAGTTTTAGTGGATAAATGCCTAGAAAAGCTTCACCACAGAGTCCTTCAACATGACAAGACTCCTGCTCATTTCTCTCATCAAACAAGGAAAATGGGGAGTTTCCTTGGGAAATCATTAAGCATACACCCCACAGACTTGATTTGACTTCTGATTTATTTTAGTTTCCTAACCTTAAAAAATATTTAAAGGACACTCACTTTTTTCAGTTAATAATGTAAAAACAAACACAAAAACAATTACATTGGTATGGTTAAATTCCCAGGATCATCAGTTCTTTAGGGATAGACTAAATGACTGGCAACATCATTTACAAAAATGTCTAATTTGATGGTGCTCATTTTGAAAAATAAAGTAAATATTCTTTATTTTATATTTTAATTCCATTTTCCATGAACTGGTTGAAGTGCTCTCATATGTGTGATTAATACTTTGCCTCACTTCACAGTATAATTGCTCAAAAATTATATTTATAACTAATGTATTCAATTCATCTCTTTTTATTTTCTCTTTAACTAAACTCACAACTCTACTAAAACTGCTTTAGTTAAGGTCAACAAAGAACTCCAAGACTAATATGATGATACACAAATTAGTTGGTCTCTCAGCAGCACTGGCACAGTTTAACATTCCCTATTTCTCAATAATCCTTTTCCCTGACTTCAAATTATTCACCCTACTCTTTTTGCTTGTGTAGCTATTTTTCTACATTCTGGCCACTTCTCTTTTTCATTTTCTGGCTACCTATTTCTCTCAAACTCCTCAATGTATAAAGGCAATTGAGTTCTTTTCAGTGCTCTTTTTCATCTATTTTTACTTCTACTAGGACTTATGAGATTTAACGTCCACATATATAACTCTGGACCAATTTATTCCCCGAAACTTCAGATTTCTATATCTAGTTGCTTGAATTTCCAACTTTTATGTCTAATCCTTTTTTCACTCTTAATATATCCAAAGTTAAACTCTTGATCTGTCTCTTTAAAATATGTTGTTAAATGCTGTTAAGTGTCAACAAATCAGTACCGAGTCAATGCAACCATATACACACCAGCAAAACATGCCTTGTCTTGTACCAACCTCACAATTGTTGCTACTCTTAAACCCATTGTTACTGCCACTATACCACACCATCTCAGTGGAGGTCTTCCTCTTTTTTGCTGACCCTTCACTTTACCAAGAATGATTTCCTTCTCCAGAGACTGTTCATTGCTGATATGTCCAAAGCATTAGAGACAAAATCTGGTCATTCTGGTTCCTAATGATCATTCCAACAAAGATTTGTCTGTTCTCTTGATAGTCCATAGTACTTTTAATATTCTTCTCCAACATCAACTGAAATACATCAATTATTCTATGGTTTTCTTTATTCATTTTTCAACTTTCACATGCATTGGAAATACCATGGCTTGAATCAGACCCACCTTAGTCCTCACACTGGTATCTTTCCTCTTGAACAGATTTGAGCAACAGATTTGCCTAAAGCAATATGTCATTTGATTTATTTATTGCTGCTTCCATGACTGTTTATTGCTGCTCCAAGCAAAATGAGGTCTTTGACAACTTCAATCTATTCTCAATTTACCTTGATGTTATTTATTGGTCCAGTGCTAAGGGTGTCTGCTTTCTTTACATTGAGGTGCAACACATAACTTAGGCTTTGGTCTTTAATTTGTATCAGTAAGTATTTTAAGTCCTTTTTTCTTTCGGTAAGTAAGGATTTATCATCTGCATATAGGAGGTTGCTAATGAGTCATCCTACTATCCTGATGCCACATTCTTCTTCATATGCTCCAGCTTCTTGAAATATTTGCTCTGGATACAGATTAAATATGTATAATGAAAGAACACAACCCTGAAGTAAACCTTTCCTAATCTGAAACCATTCAGCTTTCCTTTGTTCTTTTTGAACAACTGCCTCTCGGTCTATGTACAGGTTCCTCAAGAACACAGTTAAGTGTTCCAGAATACTTATTCTCCACAATGGTGTCCATAGCTTGTCATTATCTACACAAAATGAAAACTTTGCATAGTCAATGACTCATAGGCAAACATCTTTCTAGTATTCTCTGCATTCGGTCAAGATTCATCTGACATCAGCAATGACATCTCTCTTTCCACGTGCTCATCTCAATCTGACCTGGACTTCAGGTAGTTCCTTGTCAATTTACTGTTGTAGCAGTTTTTGAATTATCTTTAGCAAAACTTTTCTTGCATGTGATATTAATGATATTGTCTGATGATTTCTTCTTTCTGTTGGGTCACCTTTCTTTGGAATTGGCACAAATATGGATCTCTTTCAAACAGTTGGTCAACTGTTTTTCAAATTTCTTGGTGTAGATGAGTGAGGCATCTAGTGCTGCATCAGTTTGTTAAAATATTTCAATTTACATTCCATCAATTCTTTGCCAGTGTCCTAAGTGCACATTGGACTTCTTCCTTCAGTATCATTGGCTCTTGATCATTTGTTATCTCTTGAAATGGTTGAACATTACCATTTCTTTTGTGGTACAGTGACTCTGTGTATTTCTTCATTCTTTTTTTTTTTTTTTTTTGATGCTTTTTGCATCACTCAGTGTTTTGCTAATAGAATCCTTCAATACTGCAAGTTGAGGCTTAAATGTTTTCCTTGGTTCCCTTAACTTGAGAAATGCTGAGTATATTCTTCCCTTTTGGTTTTCTAATGCCAGATCTTTACACATTTAATTATAATATTTCAATATGTCTTTTTGAACTGCCCTTTGGAAAATTTCTATGCAGCTATTTTACTTCGTAGTTTTTTCCATTTGCTTTATAGAACTTCTATGCAAAAGAGAAATTTTCAGAGTCTCTTCTGGTATCCATTTTGGTCTTTTCCTTCTTTTTTGTCTTCTTAATGACCTTTTCCTTTCTTCCTGTATGATGCTCTTGATGTGATCCCACAACTCTTCTGGTTTTCAGTCACTAGTGTTTAATTCATCAACTCTGTTCTTGAGATTGTCTCTAAATTCAGGTTGGATATGTTCAAACTCATATTTGGGTCTCATGTACTTGTTATAATTTTCTTCTGCTTCAGCCTGATCTTGCATGTGAGAAATTGTGATGGTCAGTTCTACAGACTGGCCCTGGCCTTGTTCAACCAATGATATGGAGTTTTTCCACCATTTATTTCCATACCTCTCCACAGATATAGTCAATTTGATTTCTGTGAATTCCATCTGGTAAGGTACATATGTATAGTTGTCTTTTATGTTATTTAAAAAGGTATGTACAATACAGCAGTAATTGGTCTTTCAAAATTCTATCATGTGATCTCCAGCCTTGTTTCTATCACCAAGGCTGATACTGATTCTTCCTCTTTGTTTCCAACATTTTAGCAATACATCTGTTTTTTTTTTTTAAGTTCTTATTGTGAATTATGTGTTAGTTTACATGGGGAACATTATCCATTATCCTTAATCCATCCTATCATATTTTGTTTCATTGCATTGATTACAATCTCCTGCATGCACCATCAAACATCCAAACACCCCACATGCCTACCCCCCCAGCTGCCAGCACACAGCCCCTCTGCGAGTTCAGAGTCCCCAGCTACTCCTTCTCTCCACATCATCTCTGCCTCCATCCTTGGTATCACTGCTTTCCTGGACAGTGTCCCACACTTCTGTTTTCTCCCTCCCTTAATGGTTCCAGGGATCTCCGCTCCTAGACTACAAAATCAGCCACTCCTTTCCTTTTGTTACAAAACATTTACATTTATCTTTCTAACACTCACTGTCATTCCTGATAGCAATCATTCCCTATTGAACCACAGGAGTCCTATCTCCCACACCTTTTATCAACCCCATCCAGACAGGTTGGAAACAACTCAATGTAGATTCTACCTTTCCCTGTACCCTCCGGAACTAGGTTCCCTATTGAAAGCTTGTAAGCCTGTCACTTCTTGCCTTTGTTTTCCTCCCACACACCCCCATTTTGGGTAGCCAATGTCTAGGTTCCCCATCCTTGTCGGCCCTGTGTACCAAGGGGGTGGGAATGATCCTCACTGTAAAGATTTGTTTGCTCCTTTGTCATACTGCATCCACAAGCATAGGTCAAGTTCATACAAATGTAGTGGGTTACTCTTTTGTTTGTTTGTTTCCTCTTCTTTCTTCCTCTAGTTGTGTTCTAATCATCCAGCCATTGATGCCAGGCCAAATGGGTGCTACCTGCAAGTGTTGCTGTTCTTGTACATCTCCCCTCACTTCATATCAGCTGGATGCTTCACAGTCCGCTCTAGTCCTCTGGGGCCATGTCTTTGCCCCTGGGTCCAGGAGTCCCCAGGTCTCGCCATACTGCTAGTTAGTCAGGTCTCAATCCAGGTTAACATGAGTCTATTGAATGTGGTCAGACTTAGCTCACAACTTCATTGCTGTTTTTCCTTCTCTTCCCCTTATCGGGGACCAGTGTGGTCAGCAGCAAGACCACATGCCTGCTTATGTATTACACTTGGGTTTCAGTCTTGGAAGGGGGTTTTCCTTGAGGGGACCTGACCACTTGCCTTGATGGCTCCCATCATCATGTTTAAATATTCAATAATTTGGTGCTATCTGACTGTGTTCCACTGATATTAATAAGATTTTCAATGATTAAATATTTGGAAGCAGTCTGTTTCTATTTCCTCCTAGTCAGTGTTAGTCTGGAAGCTCTTCTGAAACCTGTCCACTATGGGTGACTGCTAGTTAAAATACCAGTGGCATACCTTCTAGAATCATAACAGCATGCAAGCCACCACAGTATGACAAAGTGACAGACAAGTGTTGACCTTAAAATATAGGAAATAAAAAATGCTTCTTGATGTAGTCCAAATTCAAGATGTTAAATATATTATGCTGTAAAAAGGAAGTTGTTGTTGTTG
>NW_006408703.1:4358935-4361301 GCF_000296735.1 Chrysochloris asiatica
AAAAAGGAAGTAATGCTTCAGAAAAGAAAGGCAGAAAAGAACTAGACAACCATATAACAATCTAAGAGGGCAAATGTGAGCCAGAACAGGCTAGTGGAATTTTAACCACACCCTTGAGATTTCTAAACACACTATTGGAATTATAAGTCATTAAACTTTTTGTAGGACATTGGTAAGGACATTTAGAATGATACAATTGGCCCTTAAAATTAATAAAGCCATTGAGCTATAATTTGAAGGACATTTGAGTTGTATGTACAATGAAAACCTTAAGGACATATATACATAATTAGGCAGAGAGTAAAGTGCAAGTATGGGGAACAAAACTGATAAGCAGAGAGGAAATTGATTGTATGAAGAACACAAAGATTTTTTTCAAAGAAAATAATATAAAATCTGTTGTTTAAACTGCTGAAATGAAGAAAGTGATGTTGATAATATAGGCATTAAAATGTAGATAGATTAGAGACAAGGTAAGGTCTTGTGGCATAGTGGTTAAATACTTGACTGCTATTCCAAAGGTTGTTGATTTGAGCCCACCAGCTGGTTTGTGGGAGAAAGATATGGCAATCTGCTTCCATAAAAATGTGTAGCTTTGGAAATCGAATGGGGCAGTTTTACTCTGCCATATAAGGTTACCATGAGTCAGAATCATCTTGAGGAAAAAAGGTAGGTAACAGGTTAAAGTGAACTAAAGTCTGGTAGCCTATATTATGGGATAATCTTTGTGGGATAATGCACTGGACCACAAGATCGGTTTGAACCACACGGTCTGTGATTCAAGCTTACCAGTCTCTCTTTGGAAACTATATATAGAGTTGCTATGAGTTAGAACTGGACACTTAACAACAACAACAATAAGTCTCTAGTCTCAGGAAAAGTGATATAATTTTATTAGAATAAAGGGAGAAATATAGAAGAACTCATGGTAAATTAGGAACTTATTAAACTTTTTTTAAGAAACACCTACTGATTATAAATTAAAAGGAATGATAATGAACATAAGGTTTCAAAACTCTAAATGTAATTATTTTAGAATATTTGATATACTAAGTCACTTCTTAAGCGATAATTGTTGTTGCTAAGTGCTGTCGAGTCATATCTGACTCAGAGCGACTGTGTATAGGGTTTCTGAGGCGTGGCTGCAGAGTTTGAACTGCCGTCCTTGAGATTCAAACTGACCTTTTGGTTCAGTGTCAGGAATAATCCTAAAATAATTATATTTATTGCCTTATATGAAAGGATATATCTTTATTTGTGTGGGTATAGTAGCAGTAGGTTTATATTAAAACAATTGTTGGTTGTAATGGTGCCATCAAGTCTGTTTCAATTTATAGTGGCCATTTATAGTGTTTTTGAGAACAACTGGTTTGTTTGGACTGCCAAACTGAAAATTACCAGTCCAGTTCTTTTCTTATAGCACCACAGAATGGCCCATGTTAAAATAATACTTGTGGGTTAAATAATTCAATTGTATGCAACTTTCCTACCTCAGTAGTTATCATGAAGACTATATTTGGTTACATCCTATAAATGAATTTAAACATATAGTGACAATATCTGTGAAACAAAGAAAACATATATAATACTTGTTTTTTTTTTGTTAAAATAAAAAAACAAATCAAGTTGGTTTCACCTGATAGTTACACTGTATGGGATTTCCTAGAAGTGGTAGGTGAGTTTGAACTGCTGATCTTAAGATTCAAAATGACAATGAAATCTAGTGCTTATCCTATGGCACCATACCAGGACTCCTAACATTGGTAAGATATAACTATTCCTGGTTTTTCTGTAACTTATTACCTTCAAAATAAATTTACATACAAGGATGCAATAATAGGCCTCAGATGGCCTATTAAGGAGAAGCATGGTGCAGACCTCCAACAATAATAATACAGAATACTGGACTAAGCAGATTCAGGGGACCTTCGCAGAACTCTGAACTACATATAAAGGAAAGTTTAAAAGGAGCCAAAGCTTAATGCTAGTGAAATGTGTAGCAGAAACAAGAAAAGTGGCATTTCCTGATCTATGGCTGCCAGGGGGTGCTGGACCGGCCATCTTGTGTGTGACAGAGCAGGAACAGGATCAGAGGAGTGCTTCCACCACAGAGGTTTGACTGATCATCAGAGATAAAGATGCAAATATTTTTTCCTATTCCTTGGTCTCTCACTGTCTGAGTACCTCCACTTTTGTGACAAGAGGTGGTCCCTGAGTGAGTTGACACCCTCACTCACAACCCCTGAGGGTTCTACTATGCATGTACATGGATCTGCTCAATAAAATACACAGCATACAGAATCTAAGAAAGGGGAGAGGTCAACAGGAGCTGCTTAAAACAGAACATTCTCCCAGAACAGCTCCAG
>NW_006408703.1:4362923-4374556 GCF_000296735.1 Chrysochloris asiatica
CAAGAACAAATTTAGAGGATCTGGCAGGTCAGTTGATGACCAAAACAATTACAATGTGAAAGAGGGTAAAAATATAAGTACGGAGATCCTGGTGATGAGGAGGTCAGGTAGTTTGCAGAGTAAAATGGACTGTTTTAAATGGAGGAAAACATTAATAGAATATGGGGTTTCCTCAAAGAAAATTAATACTTCATAACATACAAACAAAATGGAAATCCAAGAAGAACATGGAAACATTAAAAACATGAAGCTTAAGCAAAGATACCCATACTAAAGGAAAGAAAAAAATCATTTTCTGTTGGCTACCAGGGGAGAGAGGGATGAGACTGTAGAACACAGGTTAAGATATAGATACAACATAGTTTGGGTGTTGACAAGGGTAATACACAAGAAGGGGAAAGGGATGGAAGAACAAGGTGGATAGGAGAGTACTTATGCAGGTCTTAATGGGCTAAATGGAACACAGATAGTGATGTATGCTCAACCTTGGAACAACAGGGCTCTGTGATACAGGTATCAAGGCACAGTCTGAATGGGTGAAAGAGGGGAAATAATGTTAAGATGTTTAACTGTTTTATGAATGTTGGTTCCCCTTGCCTACTATTGTAGGATCAAACTTGAGTGGGACAGAAAGGAATATAAGAAAACATGATTACAGAAAACTTGTAAGCCTGTCTTCAGCCTATAACTGATTGGAATACCTAAAAGGGGTTCTAGAATTTGCCCAGTGAAGTAGGCTTCTTGAGGAGCCTTTGTAGTGTATAGGACCTTAGGTGGAATCCTGTGCCACATCTAGAACCTTCTGAGGTGGGACAGTCCCACTTGAAAGGACATGAAGACCAGCTCAGAGCAGCTAGAGGAACAGAAGATTCTTCTTGAAAGAAAGACCAACAGGAAATGTCTACATAAATGGCAGTCTGATTAGCTACTACAAGAGCAAACAAATTGTTTGCCACGGATCCATCAACACAAGTAATCAAGCCCCTTCAGGACAACGCCTCCCTTCAAGACTGAAATTCAAAAGGAACACATGAGCAGGCATATAAGCTTGCTGGTAATCACCTTGGTCTGTTGGTGCGTGGAGAGAGGGGAAAGACAGCAATGAAGATATAGGCTGAGTTCAACCCCATTCCATAGATTACCGTCAACCTGAAGATGAGAGAGCGAAGAGGAAGATCTGGTAGGTTTGAAGTATTGTGAGACCTGAGGATCCTAAGCCCATGGACAAGGACACAGAAACAGAGGACTAGAGCTGAGAGTGAAGTGTCCAGCTGATATGAAGTGAGGGGAGACACCCTAACTTGCAGATAGTAACCATTGACCTAGCTTTGATGGCTTGATAATCAGAACTCGAATAGAGGAAGATAAAGAAATTTGATAAAGGAAACCAGTGTAAACTGCTACAATTTGATGATCTTGACCTATCCTTATGGATGTTGTTGTTGTTGTTGTTTTAGGTGCCATCGAGCCGGTACTAACCCATAGCGACCTTATGCACAAGCAGAATGAACTTATGGATGTAGTTGTTCAAAATACCAACTTGATGGAACGAGTCTTCACATCAAAGATCAAGGATATCCCCTCTGTATACAGGGTTGATAGGGACTGGCAACTTAGATATTGGCTACCCAAAATGGTGCGGGGGAGGGTGACTTATAAAGGTACAAATTGCGGGTTTACAAGTTTTCAAGAGTGAATTTAGTTTCAGAGTGAGGGAGAAGGTAGAATCCCCACTGAATAGTTTTCATATTATCCAGATGCGTCTGGTGAAAGGAGATGGGGATAAGATTCTCATGATTCAATAGTGAGTAATTGTTACCATGACTGTGATTGCTGCAACTGTAAAGGTAGAACTTTTGTAACATAAAGGGGGGAATAGTAAATCTTACATTTCAGGAACCAAGGACCCTAGGACCATCAACGGAGATGAGCATACAGAGAAGCAGCGACACCAGAAATAATGGAGGCAGAGATTGGGACACAGAGAGAATAGAACATCTGAGGACTCTAGACTCACGGAAAGAGAAAGGCTGTGTGCTGGCAGCCAGTAGGCAGGCTTGCAGAATGTGCCATTGGGTTTTTTTAAATGATTATATGTTCCTGAATGCTTTTGTGTACATAAAAAAACTAAACAAAAAACAGAGGGAATTGAAGTAAATACTGCTGAATGGTGATGTATAGAGGGGGTTGTATTGTAATCATTGCAATAATATGAAATATGAAAGGATGAGTGAAAAACTGATGTTCTCCCATGTAAGCTATCACTGAACACAGAATAAAAGGCTTATAAATAAATAAAAATTTAAAAATGGGAAAAAAAAATACCAACAAAAATAGGCCTCATTGAAGTGATTGGCCATGAAAGGACTAGAATCTTAATGAATGATTAGCAGAGTCTCAGTGGATATATGGACCAGGTGAAGATGTCGAGGTTTCATTTAGGAGTTGAGGTTAGGGAAGATCCATGTTTGAAATCTTCATGCTGAAACACTTCTAAGTTAAAGGAAAGCCCAAGAGTTGTCTCCACTTTTTGATTCACTGTTGAATTTATATTTGTAAATGGACAATCACACATAGAAACCATTTCTTGTTGATGTAATAAACCCAAGATTGTTATATATAATATAAATTACATAAAAAGACCAGAGATATTTTTAAGTTCATATTAATGCTTCTGTTAAGAAAACATAGAAAAATGAGAGGAAAAATTCTATAATTAATCCATAAAATCTGAATAATCTTGGATGTGAGGTAATAAGACTAGTTTTCTGTTTATTGAATTTAGGAAACTAGAAGTTGTAAAGAACATTTGTGGTTTCACATGAGCACCTCGGTTTGTATAACTCTTTTAATAGGATTTCATCTAACAGTTGGTTTTAAAGAATTATGACAACCATAGCATAGGGAGAAAAACCAGTATACATAGGAAATATGAATACAATGCATCAAAGTATTCACAAGAAGTATGAATATAATTCAAATCATTTAAGAAACTAATGATATATAAATATAAATTTTAATTTTTAAAGTACATGTTGTCACTTCACTTGATTAAAATAGGTTTAAACATTTTTACTGATTGATTTACTTTTAAACCTTCTCCACAACCACCACCCCCCCAAAAAAACAACAAAAATTGTAATGATCAAGCTGATATGTTTAGACAACTGTTTTAATTTTCACTAAAATAATATCAAAGAGATAAAGTATGGGATTCTCAGATGAGATTTTAAGCAATTATTTTAAACTCTAAATAATTACAATTTACATATGTGGCTCTACAGATGGTCACACCTGTAGGAAGAATGTGTTTACCCATTTAATGGTAAATATTTCCTTCTTATAAGTTTTAATAATCTATTTTAGCTTGTAACTGTAAAAATTCCATAGAAATAACATTTGTACAGTAATTAAGAAAGATAATCAACAAATATACAGTAAATGATTCATGAATGCTAGCTCACTATTTTTGTTTTAAAAAACAAATAGGTATAATTCATTTTGTATTTTTAAGGGCAGTATAATTTACTTAGATGAATTATACTGAAAGAGATTAATTTATTTCCTCTTTGTGGTTCTCATTTTTATGAATGACTACTTTTAATTTTCACGATCACTAGGTCAATTTCATTTAAATATCAATAAAGGTTACATGGTAATATTTTAATGTTTATATGAATTATTACATTTTATAAGTAAATGCACTCATCTAAAGGAAAACAAAATCTTTCCCAGTTGTGCTTTCTGAGCTGTGTTTACCTAATCCATGCCTTTCAGGAAGACTTGTTGGGAGCCTGGAGGACATGATTCTGAGAAACAAATGTGACAGCAGTGAAAAGCAATAAAAAACCCATGAATTATTTATTATTTACTTTATACTTATTTTTAATATTGGCAAATATGCACTGATTTGGTAATCTCTGGGTTCATTTGCAAAAATTTAATGAGAATTATAACAATCATAGATGCTATTCACCTGTTATAAATAGCATAATAGACAATGTTTATCCTTCTGTCAACTGGAAAAAGATCAATAAATACTCTTTCAAAGAAGCAACTAAAAACACTTCTAATTTCTAAAACTAATTAAAACACATAAAAATGTTTTGTTGTTTTTTTTTACATTTTCTCCTACCAAAACAAGTCAAAGGACATTTTTTATATATCGTACATTTTATACATATATATGCATATGTTTTACTATATATATGCTCTGGACTGCAAAGTGGGTTTGAACCTCATAGTCAGCAGTTCAAATTCACCTAGGAAACTCTCTAAAGGGTCACTATGAGTTAGAACTGACTCAATGGCACTTAACAACAACAACAGCATATTTTAAGTCAGTTTTTAAAATGTTTGCTTCTTTCAATGACCCATATAATAATAAGCTTATCTCTTATGATCATTGTATCTTATTCTATAGAATTCAGTTTGGGTGAAATTGCTTACTAGACTTTACTGTGTATATACAATGTTTTTAGATATAAGTGCTAAGTTCTGAAACCACTACTTAAAAGATGTCCAGACAACAAGTCACAATTTATTCCAATGTTTTGGAAGATATCCAGATTGCTATTATACTGCAGGGAGTCCTGGTGCAATTTTGTCTGATTAAGTACTGGACTGCAATGTTGGTTTGAATCACAAAGCTGGTGGTTCAAACTCACCAGTCACTCTTTGGAAAACCTATACAGGGGCAATAAGAGTTAGAACCTACCTGATGGCACTTAACAGCAATAACATTGTACTGCAAAACAAAATAAATCCATCTGCATTCTTGAATGATTCTTAACTATTGAGGTGCTTTGACATGATTAATCTCCTAGTCCTGGTGTGGTGCTGTGGGCTAATGCACCAGACTACAAAGCCATTTGGACTGCAAGGTCAGAGGTTCAAGCTTATCAGCTGCTCCTTGAAAACCCTGTACAGGGTCCCTATGGGTTGGAATCGACTCGACAGCACTTAACAACAACATCAGTCTCTTTATAGTCCTTAAGCCTTGTTTCTTTGTTTGCCAAAACTTGATATTCCACTCTATAGTTCTGATTCAAGTACTTGGACTCAGGGCTTGCCATCTTTGAAGTCATCAAAAACATTTGTATCAATTAGGATTTTTTAAGCTACAAGAAACAGAAAAATTAGGTAAAGGTGACATGGATAATGGGGAAAAATTAAAAATAAACCATGAGATTGACAGTTCTAGAATTAGAAAGTAACTCAGTTTCAACATCCATTTCCCATATATTGTTCATCTTTCCTCATGGCCCTCTGTCATGGGTGAAACAGCATTTTGATATCAGTAGGAAAATGGATGCTACCATTTAAAATGTCATGTAAGGAGTTCCTGCGTAACTCCGCGGGAGTGAGCGGATGGAGCATGGTCCCCAGGGATTCTGGACTCCAGAGCGTCCTTTCCCATGCGGTCAGGGCATCAGGAAAGAACTGGGGAAGATTTTGGCTTCAAAACACGAAGATGATAGGGAAACCAGGAAGAAATGGATTCTAACAGAAACATCCAAAGGTTTGTCTTTTAAGGTTATTGACTGCTTTCAAAAGGAGAAGAGGACTCCAAAATACGAGAACCAGTTACATTCGAAGATATCACCGTGGTCTTCACAGAGGCAGAATGGAAGAGACTGAGCTCTGAGCACAAAATCCTTTACAAAGTAGTGATGCTTGAGATATACCAGAATCTTTTCTCATTGGCACCAAAGCCAGAAACCCAGCACTGTTTCTCTTGTTTTCTGTCATTATTCTGTCAGCAAATTGTCAACCAACATGTACTTCAGAACTTCCCAGGCTTACGTGCAGAATGTCCCTTCCATTCAGGGTCTTCCATACCAGAATCTCAGAAACAGACTGACAAGCAGAATTCTCACCAGAGTTTCTGGAAAGAAAACACAGGTCACGAGAGCAAAGACTTCGTCAATACCTTGTGTGTGAGCAGAGTGGAGGGAGAGATGTTATTGGAATTACCATGCCAAAGAGTTTTATCAGTAAGGCAATACACGCAGGGAAGATGAATAGGATCAGAAATCCTCTTAAGTCCTAGATATAATTCCAGGACAGCTTTTAAAAGACTCTAAGTGAAATCTTTTTACACTGTATAAATTAAGACTATTCATACAACTTTGTTTCATATACGACAGACTCACCAAGACCAATTTAGTAATTGTATGGTCTTGGTGAGTCTGTCCATATATGTATTTGTTCCCCAGTTTGTCTTCCTCCCCGAGCGTCCATACTCAGCTTATCCTCTGAGCAAGCACTCAGTACGCTTCTCTTACCTTTCTTCTGATGTTGAGGGTTCTGGAATTTTCAACCGTGTCTGTTTCATTTGGTCTCTAGTATCTTTGTTTTAGAGTGTCTGTTTAGTACATCTGTTGAAAAAATACTTTTTAGGTTATGGTTAAGTGTCTTCCAGTTGGTACTGATTCATAGCAAACCTTTATAGGCTTTCCAAGTGAAATGGAATTCTTGATAATTTCCCTGTTTTCTCCTTTGTGCAGCATTTTATTTATTGTTCCAATCATGAAGAGTGTTGTTTTCTTTGTATGGAGGTGCAATCGACATGAGTAAGTACTTCCAGGCATGTTTGATTGACTGCTGCATAGAAGACTGTTTGCCATCAGCATTTCACAGGTGGTTAATGAATCTTCCTCCAATCCTGATGCCACTTTCTTTTTCATAGAATTCAGTTTCTGTGATGATTTGTGCAGCACACTGATTGAATATGTATAGTGAAAAGATATAACCCTTGAGACACATTTCCTTAAAAAAAAAAAAAAAAAGAAAAAATTCATGTAATCACAACTGAACAGAAGGCAACAGCAATGAGAGAGAGTAACTGCCTTCATTGGGGTTTCAGGGTGAAACTAAACAGTTAGCTGGTCTAGGGTTAGCTAGGAGTCCTTCTGTGGTGTTGTAGGATAAGCACTGGACTGCGAACCATAAGATTGGCCATTCAAACCCATGAGTTAAGCCTCAGAAACCCTATGGAGGGTCACTAAGAGTTGGAACAGACTCAACAGCACTGAACAACAACAGTTAAAATTTTAAGTCACACTTGAAGGAGAGCAAAATGGAATGAGGTCCCAAAAGACTGTCAAATGGAATCAGGAGGTGAAGCATGAATCCCAAAGACGATCAAATAGGACCAATTCTAGAAAAGTGGTGGGAGTTTCCAAAGGGATTATCACAGGGACTCAATGATGGCTATTCCAAAGGAGATCCGAGACTAGGGCAAAGGACCAAAACCCACTGAGGGAATTAAGCCATAAGATTTGTGATCAAAATGTTGGAGCATCAAAGAAAACAGTATAAAATATTAGCAAATATAAATCCAACTTTACTCTTTTACCTGTGGAGATCTAGCTATCCAGAACTATTCTTTCCCTATTGAATGAACTTGGCATTTTTGTCAAGAATCAATTGAATCAGTTGAATATATATATATATATATATGTTGTTACGTGCCGTCAAGTCAGTTCCAACCCGTAGTGAGCCTGTATATATAGGGTTTCTGAGGAGTAGTTAGTTAGCTTGAATTGTCAACCTTATGATTTAAACCAACTTTTCAGTCCAGCACATTAACCCACAGCACCACACCAGGACTATATACATACATTTTATCCAGGGTTTTCAGCTTTACTTCACTGGTTTTATATATCTATTCTTTCATAGAACCTTACTGTTTTAATTACTGTAACTTTATGATATGTTTTAAAGTTTAGACCTGTGAATCTTATTACTGTGTTTATTGTCAAGATTGTTTGGTGATTCCTTGAATTTTCACGCACATTTGAAAATAATGTAATTTAAAAAGATACTAAATTTTGGCAGGGATTACACTGTATCTATAGATCACTTCAGGTAGTACTGATATCTTTAAAATGTTATGTCTTCCAGTCTGTGAACACAGCATTTCTTTCAACTTGCCTTGGCCTTCTTTAACTTCCATCAACAATATTTTATTATTTTCAGCATACAATTTTTTATCTGGTTAAATTGAATCATATTTTGTAGACTATTGTATATGTGATTGTTTTCTTAATTTCCTTTATAGATTGTGCATTGTTGACAAACAATTTAAAAGCAAAATAGAATAATAGTATTTTCAAGTGCTAGTGAATATTATTCTTGACCTATTTCCCTTAATGCATAGAGAGATACATAGATAAATGATAGTTATATGATAAATCAGTGGATAGATAGAATAACTGTTGGACAAGTAAAAGTATGAATTTGGTTTTAAGTGCCATTGAATTGTTTCTGACTCAAAGTGACCTGTATAGGTTTTCTGAGGCTCTAAATCTTGGTAAGAATAGATCAAAAGTATAAGGGGATTCTTGACAGTGGTGACTAAAGTTAAATCAATGCATATTTGCTATTACATATCCACTGGATAGCAATAGTCACAAAATATTATGAATCTGTTAAATGCTATCTTAGATGATACAATTATCACATAAATATCAATAGAAACATAGGTGAAACAAAATTTTCTCAATGTCATCTACTAATAGTCTTGAAGGACTTTTCTAATAATAGGGTATTCATTCATTTAACATAAATCTGATCCATACTGTCTGGATGTTTCTGAAAGATCATCCAAATCACAGGATTTTCATTATTTTTGTAAGAATTTAATGGCACAGTGTATGTAGGTAATAATTCAGTAGTACAACTCTGTATAGTTATTGACTACAATGAATGGCTTTCCAAGAGTATTTGATTTTAAAATTTGGGAATGTTTCTTTAGATTTGATTTATAAGCTTTAGACTGGAATCCTGATATGGCATTGTAGAATAAGCATTGCAGTGCTAACCACGACGTTGTTGGATCAAAACCACCAACCATTCCTTGGAAACCTTATACAGAGTTAGTATGAGTTAGAACCGACTAATGACACTTAATAAAATAACAATAGGCTTTAGACTAAACTAAAACATTCTTTTGGATATAAGAGTGCTTCAGCAATATACTTAGATAATTCATTCTAATAAAAACACTACCTGATACAGGTAAGTAAATGAAAAATTGGAAATATCACAAAGTTTAGAACTGTTAATAAATAAGATTTTATTTTCCTAGTTAATGTGGAGTAAAACACAGATTATATTCTGTAAGGGGAGTGTGGTGTTGGACAATATAAAACAGTTGATTAAATAATCTGTTATTTTCATTTTGTAATGGTGTGACACTGTACGATAATCACTAGACAGGTAACCACAGGCCAGCAGTTCAAGTTCACTAGGAGTCAGAACTGTCTCAATGGTAACAACAACAGCAATGATTATAGAACAATCCAAACATCTTAACTGTATTCAGAGAAGAAATATGTTGTAATTAACAAAAACACAACTAAAATTCACTTAAAACTGAAATGGTTTTATTGGCCTAGTTGACAAAAGCACCAAAGTTAGCTTGACTTCAGCTGAAATGATGGAGTAGCCGTCAGATGTCATTGGGAAGTAGTATCTCTCTCTCTTCCCTCCTCTATCCATCCACTTACCTATTTGGATACTGTCTTAGTTATCTAGTGCTGCTTTAACAGAATCTGTATTTGTTGTTGGTAGCTAACCTTGAGGCAGTTCTGACTCATAGTGACCATATGCACAACAGAACAAAACAGAAACATCACCTTGTCCTGCATCATCCTCACAATCTTTTTTACCCTTGAGCCCATTGGCCCTGCCAATGTCCCAATCATTCCCTTTGGGAGTCTTCCTCATTTTCTCTGACCCTCCCCTTTACTAAACATAATATCATTCTCCAAGGACAGAGGTTCTTCCTGATTAAGCATAAAAGACAAAGTCTCTCCATCCTGGCTTCTAATGAGCATTCTGACTGTACTTTTTCCAGCACAGACTTATTTATAATTCAGGCAGACCATGGTACTGTTAATATTCCTCACTAACACTATAATTCAAATGCATCAATTCTTCTATTGTTTTCCTTATTTATTTTCCAAATTTCATATGCCTATTGAAAATACCAAGGTTTGGGTCAGGTGTACCTTTGTCCTCAAACTGACATATTTGCTCTTGAACACTTTACAAAAGTCTTATCCAGCAGATTTGTCTAACACAATACACCATTTAATGTCTGGACTGTTGCTTCCATGAGTGCTAATACAGGATACAAACAAAATGAAGTCTTTAATAACTTCAATTTCTTTCCATGTATCATGGTGCTATTTATTGGTGCAGGGTGAGGATTTGTGTTTGCTTTATGAGGTACAAATTATACTGAAGGCTGTAGTCTTTTGTCTTCATCAGTATGTAAAGTCTTCTTCACTTTCAGCAAACAAGTTTGTAACCTTTGCTTGTTCATAGGTCTTCCTCCAATCCTGATACCACATTCTTAAGAGATTAAATTTAAAAGATTCATTAAATCTTATATTAAATTAAGAGATTAAATGATCTCTTAATTTCTTTCATCTTGAAAAATGCTGAGTGTGTTCTTGTCTTTTGTAACTACAAGTTTTTTTCTCATTTCATTGTAATTCTTGACTTTGTCTTCTCAAACTTCTCTTTGAAATTGTCTGTTCAGCTCTTTTATCCTCTCATTATTTCCATGTGCTTTAGCACATCTATACTAGAAAGCAAGTTTGAAAGTCTTTTCTGACATCCCTTTGGGTCTGTTCCTTCTTTCTTGTCTTCTTAATGATGTTTTGCTTTCTTACTATATGATGTTTTTTATGTCATCCCTCAACATTTATGATCTTCAGTAATTAGTATCCATTGTATCAAATTTGTTCTTGAGCTGATCTCCAAATATAGATGGGATATGTTCAAGGCAATATTTTGATTCTTGTGGACTTGTTTTAATTTTCTTCAGCTTCAACCTAAACTTGTATATGAGCAACTGTTGATCTCTTCCAAAGTCTGCCTCTGACTTGTTTTTTTAGCTAATTATATGCAGCTTTTTCTCTTTCTACAGACACAGTCAGTTTGATTTCTGTGTATTCCTCTAGTGAGGTCCATGTGCATAGTCATCTTTTATGTTGTTTAAAAAGGGTATTTCCAATGAAGAAGTCATAGGTCTTGCAAAATTTTATCATGCAATCTCCAACATCATTTCTATCACCAATGCCATATTTTCCAACTACTGATCCTTCCTCTTTGTTTCCAACCTTTGCATTCCAATCACCAATAATTATCAATATATCTTGATTGCATGTTTGATCACTTTCAGACTGAAGAAGTTGGTAGAATTCTTTAATTTAATCATCACTAGCTTTTGTGGTTGGTGCACAAATTTGAATAATAATAGTATTAACTGGTCTTCCTTTTAGGTGTATGGATATTATCCTATCATAGACAAAGTTGTACTTCAAACTTGATAAGTACTTTTTGATGATGAATGTGACATCAATCCTCTTCAGTTTGTCATTCCTCACATAGTAAACCACATGACTCTCAATTTCAAAAGTGTAAATGCCTGCCCATTTCAGTTCATTAATACCTAGGAAAGCAATGTTTATGTATTCCATTGCAATTTCCAATTTTCCTAGACTGATAGTTTGTATAATCTATGTTCTGATTTGTACTGGATGTTTATAGCTATATCTCTTTATTTTTAGTTGTGCCCCATCAGCAAATATGATGCCAAAAGCTTTACTCCATTC
>NW_006408703.1:4375597-4376990 GCF_000296735.1 Chrysochloris asiatica
AGTCTCAAAATATATCATTTAACTCTAACTGTTATATTATCTTTGGTTAAATTTTAGTGAAGAAAGATAAAATAAATAAAAAGATCTCTCATGGTACATAAATTTCATTTAATTTCATTGGCTCTCACTGGATAACGTACCCATCCCTAACAAGTTGATACAGGCAATGATTTGACTGATTGGGCCCGAGTAACAAGAGATAAGGACAACTCCACCAGGGATACATAGGCCAAAAGTGGGACATGGGTTTACCCTCAAAGAGAAATCTAACAAAATAACAAGAGGAAACTTAATTGTGTTTAGTACAAATAGCAGTTACCCATAAGATTCCATTGTTTTTTATTTTTTTCTCTTTCTCTAAGGCACACACACACACACCTGTACTTAAATAAATTCATGGAAAATTTAAATTAAATATAAAGGAATTTTCCCCCAAACTATCTGAAGCCCCTCCTACTTCCCATACATACATCCAAAAAAAGTTCCCCTGTTGATAAAAAATATTTTATAGCTTCCATAAAACTAAGGCTATGGTTAGTCTCATTCTATCCTGTATACAGCTCCAAATTCCAAAGATTTCAAAATGACATGCAACCTTTCCAGGTGTGGGAAACACACCCCATATACTTTGTGAGTCGAAAATAATAAAATGTGATTAAATTATAATTCTATTTGGATAAAAAAAAAAGAAATAGGGAACAATATGTTAGTTACCAGATTACAGAGCATATCATATGATATTGGATAGAAATAAAAAAGCAGTTTTTATATTTGTCAGTCCTATAAACTCTAGGACTATAATTTCTGAAAAAATCTCCCATGTTTAGCATTCTGCATGGCAACATTAAATGTGGTCATTCAGCAGAATGTGTCTCCTGGGGACTGCACTCCTTTAGAAACCTATTTCACTTCATCCGTTATTTGAGAAGTCAGACATTTCACTACACTATTGTCCAAACTTGACATTTTCTCATATTACACCTCTTTTAAAATTGTAGCATATTTTTGATTAGTTCTAAGTTTGAACTCCATAGGCCAGAAAGAAAAGTAGTCACGAGATCGTGCTGTGCCTTTAAATATGCAAACTTCTTAAATATATTTAGCTCCCAGGAAGCAGGCTTACCTCAGTATTCTGCTGATACCAAAGCCCTCATTTACATGATGTCTACCTTAGACTCTGCTTTAAGACAATTTGAAAAAAGTGTGTCTATGTGGTGTGTTGGGTGGGGGAAGAGGGAGCTACTAATCTTTTCCTTTACGTCTATATACGTTCCAACCTTAGTAATAAGAGTTCTTGAGAGAGATTTGCAGAAAGTCTTGGCTGTGCTATTTAGGGTCAGTACTGGACTGGGAACTGCAAGGTTGGCTATTCCTCAGAAACCCTATAAAGGGT
>NW_006408703.1:4378370-4405692 GCF_000296735.1 Chrysochloris asiatica
TATACAGAGTCCCTGTGAGTGGAGACCAACTTGAAAGCATTTAACAACAATGCTTTTAATCACAATGCTGTTGTTCTTAAGTGCCGTGGAGTCGATTCTGACCCATAGCAACCCTGTATAGAGTTTCCAAGAAGCAGCTGATGAGCTTAAACCACCGACCTTGCAGTTAAAACAACTTTGTAGTCTGACACATTAGCCCACATTGCCACACCAGGACTCCCATTGATAGATAAATGATGATTAGGAAAATATTAAAATTGGTTTAAAAACTATACATGTACATTTAATTGTTCAAAACTCACTGTTGTTGAGGTGCTCCTGACTCATAATCAGGTTTTCTGCTGTGATGCTGTAGGATCATCACTGGACTGTGAACAAAAAGGTCAGCAGTTCAAACTCATCTCAGAGATCCTCTACAGGGTTATTATGAGTCAGAACTGACTCGATGACTCTTAACAACAATTTTCTGGAAGCAGACTGCTATGTGTTTTTCCCATGTATTACCCAGTAGGTTCTTACAACAAAATATAGTTAGCAGGTACGTACTTAACTGTAAGCTGCCAGGGTTCCTTTTAATTGATCTAGAGTTATGGAATATAATCTGCCAAAGAAAGAATAAAGAAAATGGAAATATGCCTCATATTCTTAAAAAAGCAAGCCCTTCCCCCAGAAAAAGGAAAATGCAGGAAAGGAATTAAGTATAATCCTCTATATAATTATGGCATACTGCCATCCTCAAATATGAACATATATGTAATAATAAGGGACTGTAAGAAAATATGTCATATTTGTTTGGGGATCTTAATTATTAATATTTTCTTTCATGGAAATTTAGCAAATTTAAAAAGCAACTGACAGTTTAGAATAGTTGCAACAAATAAGACAAAGCAGACAGAGACATCACTGAAATGTGACCCTTACACAGAAAACACTAATATTCATGTTTGAAGGATATGCAAAAATGAATAAATATTCCACAGGATTTGAAAATTAAAACAGAAAATTATTTTTCCATTCAAGTTTGTTGTAGAAATGCACTTTTATAAAATGATGATAAAGGCATAAATTGGCATATTCTTTCTGGAAAGAGTATTGCCATAATCTATTAGAGCTGCTAAAATGGTCATAACTTCTTTCAAATTTATACCTCTAGGGATTTATCCTAAGAATTGAGATGATTTTTCTTTTTTAATTCTTTTCTAGAAGTCTCTAAATGCTATGTCTTTATAATCAGAAGGGAACAATAAATAGTATATTGAATCCTCACAGCAAACATCAACACTTACTGCAACTGATAGATACTCCTCAGCAAAATTAAGCAATAGATCAAAACAGTGAACTTTCCCTTCTTTTACTTTCTTTACATCATATCTTAATTGAAAAATATAACTTGATATATAACTGATAGATTCACACCCACAATGAAACTTTATTTATGCCTAACTGTAGGGAGTCCTGTTGTAGAGTTGTGGGTTAATGAGCTGGACTACAAGATCGGTTTAAACCACAAGATGGGTGGTTCAAGCTCACCAGACACTCCTCAGAAATCCTACATAGCTAGGGTCACTATGAGTCAGAACCAACTCGTCAGCATAAGGAAGTTGGTGTGACTCTACAGGATAAGAACTGGACTGAAAGTTCGGTTTTAGTCCAAACTCCACAGTTTAAACTCACCAGTCACTCTTGGAAACCCTCTATAGGGTCAGTAACAGTCAGAACAGACTAGAAGGTACTTAACAACAACAATGGGGAAGTGTTATTTGTCCGGTGTCTCCATATGATAAGAACTAGACTTGGAACCACAGGATCCCTGGTTCAAGCACACCAGCTGTTCCTCGGAGAAAAGATGAGGATTTCTGCTCCCACAAAGATTTGAAATCTCAGAAACACTGTAGAGGGTACGACTGGAAGGCACTTAACAACAATTGGGACTTAAGTTGATGTTTTTCCAGAGACTTAGCTGAATGACTTTCTGAATGGTGACTTATAGTTCTGTTCTTGAAACATTTTGTAAACCCCTCTTAGACATAAAGTTGAGAATAAGGAAGTGCAAAAATAATGTCTGCTAGGACAAAATATGACAGTATTTCACAGACTAAAATAGCTGCAACTATTTTTTTTATAGAAGACTTGTTTGGCTGGTTGGTTAGCTATGTGCCATGGAGTCGGTTCTGACTCATAGTCAGAAACCCTGCACAGGGTTTCTGAGGCTGTCAATCTTTATGGGAGCAGAAAGCCTCATCTTTCTCCTACAGAACCACTCGTAGTTTCAAACTGCTGTCCTTGAGGTTAGCAGCCCGATTCCTAAGCATTATGCTACCAGAGCACCTTTCTAAACTAGTTGTTGTTGTTGTTAAGTACCCTTGGAGGCTGTTCTGACTCATAGCGACCCTGCACAGGGTTTCCAAGGCTGTAAATCTTTACAGGAGCAGAAAGCATCAAAGGATATACTATCAATCAAACAGAATGTTGGAAAGTAGGACAAAGAAGACATGTACTAAGATATATTTGTGTTTTTTTCTATTAGTGAAATCCTTGCAGTTAGCAGCCCAACACAACCCACTGCTCCACCAGGTTGTAGTTGTTGGTTAGCACAATCAAGTTGGTTCCAACTCATAGACACCCTCTACAGGGTTTTTGAGGAGGAGCTGATGGGTTTAAACTACCAATCTGTGATTAACAGTACAGTAATTACAGCACCACACCAGGACTTCAATAATATTAACAGTCACAATTTATTTAGATGCTAACATATATTAGTATCTTTATATGTATTATGTCTTCTCACAAAAATGCTGTAAAGTTGCATGGTAAACTGCCAAATGTATAAGTGAGGAAAGTGATTTTAATATATTTTTCAGATAATTGACTCAAGTTATACAATTAATGAAAGATGTGTGCTGTTGAGTCCATTCCAACTCAGAGCAACCTTGAAGAACAAAGTAGAACTGGCCTGTAGAGTTTACAAAGGTTAAAATCTGTACAGGAGGGGATTGTCAGCTCTTTCCTCCTGCAGAATGACGGGTGTGTTCTAATTGCTGATCTTTCTGTTAGCAACCAAGTGCATCACAAAGGCTCCAGATTGGTAAGTAGTACAGCCAATATTTAGGAAATAAAACTTTACAATTCAGAAGACAACAACTTCTCTTTTCAAATTCCATTTTATAAGTCCCTGTTATAGTTAATGTTTTGTGTCAACTTGACTGGGCCATGATTCATAAGGATTTGTCAGCTGAGATGTGGTTATCCCCAGTGGTGAGACCCAATACAGGTGTAGTTTACTATACGATGATTAAGTATGAATGGTGCAATTAACTTCATGATGGTTGGTAATGAGCAGCCAGTCAATTGAAAGGCTGTGTCCTTGGGCTTGTGGCTTGCTTCCAATATAATGGACACTTAGGCAAAGCTTGCTTGCTTTCCGCTGGGTCTGGATCTTGCGCCTGGGTCATCTTCCAACCTCCAGTTCTTTAGACTTTAATCAATGGCCTGCTTTACTATCTACCCGTGTGTCTGTCTGCCTGTCTGCCTGCTGGCTAGACATACCTGCTGGACCTGCCTGCTGATCTTTGTTCATCTGTCCCATACGAGGGACAATCCAGTCTCTACAGTTGTGAGTGATTTCCTTGTTATAAACTTATCTTTATTTGATATTGTCAAGTGCATCGTGTTGGTTCCAACTCATAGTGACCCTGAATAGATTTTCCAAGGAGTGGCTGCTGGGTTTGAACCACTGATGTTTCAGTTTAAAGTGACCTTGTGGTTCAGTGCATTATCCTAAAGCACCACGATATATATGTAAATATACATATATGTGTGTGTGTATGTGTGTGTGTGTTTTAGTGGTTTTGCTTTTCCAAAGAACACAGCCTAAGTAAGATAGCTCCTATAATTTTTCAATATGAAAAAGAAATTTGGTGGTTCTCCGCACCTCAATGGACCACCCTCCCACCACCATCCATGCCATGTATACTCTTACATACTTAACCAGAAGTAATGCTCTTATTGTCTTCATTTTATATTCTTATTCCTATAAGAATTAGTTTTAAAATATCAAGAAAATCAACAGGCAAAAAATAATGCACTCTACCAAGTTGCTGTTCTCCTTTTCCCTATTTCCCCCACTTTTCTTTTTTTCCCTTTCCTTGCTCCTCTTTTCCAAAATCTTACTCCCTCATAATACCCCTGAAGTCAAAAGAATTATACAAAGATATAAACATGAAATCAGTAAACATTTATCATGTAGGTGAAATGAATAAAAATATTTATTACTGAATTGTACTTGTTTCTAGACCTGAAATTCAGTTAAATTACATATGTCAATAGATAGCTTTGCAGAGGTTTTCTATAATAAGTTATTTATTTACCGGGTCTAGGGCAATGGTTAGAAATTGTGGCTTTATTAAATGTCATTGAGGTCACTGCAAGATTTGTGTGCTGATGAAAAATATGTGTCCCCAAAGTCTTGCCAAAATGACAATTTTGAGTGCAATTAGACAGCCTTATTGCAATTGTAACTGGATTTAGGGTTCAAATTCATATATTAAAGTAAGTGTAGAGACAAAATTGTGTATGACATAGAACAAGGGTTCTCAACCATGTCAGGGAGAGGGGAAGAAACTAGAGTTGTCTGTGATACTTTCAAAATACACAGGAATGGAATTCTCTGGTATCCTCTGCACTATAATCTCCAGGATTTACCTATGCATCTGTATTTTTTAATAGTTCTCCAGGTAATTCTGATTCATAGAATTCACAGTATATTAAGTATAATAATATTGAATAAGGTATACATTTCAACATATAGATATACATGTATGTATGGTGGCACAATGGTTAAGTATGTGACTGCTAACCAAGCTTGGCAGTTCCAACCCACCTGGAAGTTTCCCGAGAGAAAAGACCTGATAATCTGTTCCTATAAAGATGCTGGCCTAGGAGACCTTTTAAAGCAGTTCTACTTGGTCCTATAGGGTCTTTCTGAACTGAATTGGATTCAACTCCACAGCAACATGTACAAAACCATACACATATAAGGGAGATTCAAAATATTTGTAGAAAAATGGAATTAAAAGATAATGCAATTTTTCCAGTAACTTTTAGAAGCCCCTCAAACAGTAGGGTAAGTAAAAAAAAAAAAATGCTACAAAATTATAGAAACTTTTATCAAATAAAGACATAAAAATGTGAAGCTATTGTTTCTTAGCATATCCTTCATCTAGCTCTATAAACTTCTGAAGGTGTTATGCCCATCTTTGTAACCTCAAAGAATTATGTGCTCTTTGATTTGCGCCACATTAGACATTGGTTTGAGCATCCTTGAGGGACTCAAATTGTATTACTTTTAAGTGTTCCTTGGGTTTGGGGAACAAAAGGAATACTGAAGGGGTAAGGTCAGGGCTATAGGGATGATAGGGTAAGGTTTCCCAGTGGAATTCTCATAGGACTGTCCTTGCTACTCTTGAAAAATAAGCAGGTGCATTGTGATAGTGGAAAATGCAGTGCAACTTTCCTGGCTTTTTCACCAAAGCAGTTTTCAATTATCTTATAACTTGTGCAAAATAACAGTCTATGACTGTTCTGCATCTTTCAAGAAAATATACCTTAATTATGCTTTTGAAATCCCACAAAACAATAGCCATAAGTTTGCAGCTGGCCTCTGTGCCTTGAATTTAAGTTGCCCATCAGATGTCCTTTGAAGCTGCTAGTTTGATTGGACCTTGTTTTGAAAGGCACCCTAACGATTGTAACACAAGTGTGTTACTGAGAGAAATTGTATGTAGCCATTCACTAATTGTAGAGATATGTTTAAACATGTTTTGTTTGGCATAAATCTGTGCATGTATGAACTGAATCCTAGTAGCAATACTTTTTGACTTACATTGTTTTGAGTGTATGTGTGAGTGTATGCACACAAACACATATATAATGCTTGAATTAAAGTTCTAGAGTTAATGTATTAATTTCTCTTCAGTCCCTTCATTAGGAATGCTCTAACTTTTACTTTGCCTTTACTTTGTTCTTAAGAGCTTAGATTTAATTTTGACCCAAGCTAAAATTTAAAACTGACAAGGTCAAGGATAATTATAATGAGACAGATCCTCACTGAGATACTAATGTAGTGAACTGAACTTGCTTTAATATTAATGGGAGCTCACTGGGAGGATGACAGTGATAAGTATTTAATATAAGGTTTGGAGGTTTTTTTGGTGCTAAAGTAAAAGTCAGTTTTAAAAATCTGAAAAAGCATTATATTTGTTTGCAACATAAAAGGAAATAATTTTCATTATTGTATTCTTTAGGAGAATTAATTAAAATTCTGCAATAGTGAAGTTTGCTTCTTAATGCTTAATAGTTCTTTGATTCCCTTATCTTAAAATTAATAGATATATGTAGATTATTATAAATACATACTAAAGAAGTATTAGATGACTGAATTAAGTCCAGCAAAATAGGAATCAAGAAAAAGGGTAAAATCTTATTAATTTGATAATTAAATTTACCCTTGTTCAAACGAAGGCCTATTGTCTAAAACCTCAAAATTAAGAGTCTAGTTTTAGTAATTAAATTCTCAATGAAAGTTGCAGATAATTCGTGGATATCGAGTTACAAATTATTCAAGTAGTATCCAAATCTTTTCATCTTCTACTACATTTCATTTCATTCCAAATTGATTGATATCATAAATTATATTTGCATGCCATTTTATAATTCAATAAATGTATTTTTCCTTGCTACATTTAATTTCTGTGAAAGTTCTGTGAGGTAAACAGGTATCATTAAGTGTATTTCATAAAGAAACCAAGTCACGTAAGGATAAAAGCTGAAGATTTCAAGCTAAGAAGTGGCAATTCTTAGCAAAAATCATCTGACCCCTGAGTCCATAAAGTGAAGGCCCAAGATTATAAAACTGAATTTAACAAAATGTTATTTTCAATGTGACTTAAACAAAGTTATAAAGAGGTTTTGAGTTAATCATAACATTAATTAGTTGTGGAATTGAAAAAAAAAAAAAAACACTTTAATATTCTAAGTTATTTTTCCCATTTTCCTAAGTAACACCGAATTAGCTTGCAGCAAGTTAGTTAACAGTTTATGCACAAGGTTACACACTAATATAATTTCCTCATAATATAAAGGGCTTGGTCAGCAGTTCGAAACTACCAGCTGTTCTGCAGGAGAAATATGAGACTTTCTGCTCCCATAAAGATATACAGCCTCGGAAACCCTGTACAGGGTCGCTATGAGTCAGAACCGACTCCATGGCACACAACAACATACATGCATGGAAAAAAATCAATATTTTTTAATTTCATAAGTCCATGAACTATTTGAGCCCTCTCATATATTCTTCATCATGTTTTTTATCTTTTCTCATGTCTAATGTAATTACATAAAGTATTATGTACACAGCATAGTACCTAGGGATCATCTGTGTGGTACAAACTGAAAGGCTGCCAGTTTGAGTTTACCAAAGGCAACTCTGAAGAAACTACTGGAAATCGTCTTCCCCAAAATCAGTCACTGAAAAGCCTGTGGAATGCGTTTATACTATGACTTACATTGAATTGACTCCACTTAATTATTAAATACATGATTTTATAGTATCTAACACAAAGAGTTAGATATTATAAATACTGTTGTGGCGCTGTGGGTTAATGCACCAGACTACAAAGCCATTTGAACTGCAAGGTCGGTGGTTCAAGCTCACTCATTGGAAACCCTACACAGGGTCACTATGTGTCGGAAGCGACTTGATGGCACTTCACTACAACAACACAGAGAAAACAAACACAAAAGTTTGAAATATGATGTAATTATAAAAATATTATTGGCCATTTGTGATATGCATGACCTACCATGGGCACAGATGAACTACCAATCTTCTAAGAAGGAATTTATCAGAATTATTTGGTATGTTGACATTCTATTGCTGTTAAGTGTCATCTAGTCAGTTCCAACTGATCATGATCCTGTGCAAAATAGAGCAAAATACTGCTGTATCTTGTGCTCTCCTTCCAATCATTACTATGTCTTAGCCCACTGTTGTAGGCACTGTTTAGTCTATCTCATTGAGAGTTGTAATTCAACATTATAATTCTTTTCTGTTGACTCTCTACTTTATCAAGCATGGTGATGTCCCATCAGGACTGATACCTCCTGATACCATCAAAGTGCTTAAGATGAAATCTCACCATTGTCACTTCTAAGGAATATTCTGGTTGTACTTCTTCCAAGACAGATTTGTGCATTCTTCTGACAGTTCATGCTGTTGTAAAGTGCCATTAAGTTGGTTCCAACCCATAGTGACCCTGTTAGAGTTTTCAAGGAGCAGCTGGTGAGCTTGAACCACCAACCTTGCAGTTTAAACAGCTTTGCAGTCTGGGACATTAACCCACAGCATCACACCAGGACTCTGCATGGTATACTTAATATTCTTTGCCAGCAGCATAATTCAAATACATCAGTTCTTCAGTTTTCTTTATTCAGTGTCCAGCTTTTGCATGCATATGAGCTGATTAAAAATACCAGGGCTTGGATCAGGTGCAGACTATTCCTCAAAGTGATATATTTGCTTTCTGATACTTTAAAGAGGTGTCTTGCAGCAGAAGTGCTCAAGGCAATAAGATGTTGAATTTCTTGACTGCTGCTTCCATAGGTATTCATTGTGTCTTCAAGTAAAATTAAATCCTGGGCAACTCCAAAGTTTATTGGCAGTTACCAGGGAAAGGGATAAGTGTGAAAAAATATGCTTTATACAATAGGGTAAAAGTGTCACTAACTGTGGATATAGTGAGCACAGGATGAAGCAAAATTGAACATCCAAGCACACAGGGTTGTTAGAGGCAAATTAATATATGGGTAGGCACAGATATGTGTAGAGATGAGAACACATAGAAGTATATATGTTGTTGTTATTGTTGTTTGGTACTACCATGTCATTTCTGACTCATAGCAAACCTATGCAAAACAGAACAAAACACTGCCCAGGCCTACACCATCCTCACAATTGTTATGTTTGAGCCATTATTGCTGCCACTGTATAATTCATTTTAATGGAGTTTTCAAATATGTTGCTAACCATTTTTCCCATAGCACTCTCTACCCAACTCTGCTTGGTTTGATAATCCATATCAATGGCCACATAGAACTCACATACCATACTCGCAGCCATAGGGCTAATTATGGAAGTTAACAGGTGATCATTCAGGATCAGAAACGGTCAGGGCACAGTTGTTCCAATCAGGAACAATTCTCTTCAGTCTCTACTCAGATATGCCCACATTCAGGCTGCTCTCTGCCCAGAAAATGCTACAAAACCCTTTTAGGGTTTCTTACAAGGTAACACAGGATATACCACTCCACCAAAAACATCACTGTAAAGGCATTTGGCTCTAACTCTGTGGATCAGCAAACCTTGGAAACCCTGTATAGGATTACTATGAGTCAGAACCAACTCCATGGCACGTAACAACAACAACATGCCAACACAAAAATTCAAATAAACCAATTCTTCTATAATCTTCTTTATTTGTTGTACAAATTTCACATATACTAGAGACAATGGAAAATACCATGGCTTGAATCAGGCACAACGTAGTCCTCAAAGTGACATCTGTGCTATCTAACACCTTAGAATGGTTATTTGAAGTAAATTTCCCAGTGAAATATGCTGTTGGATTTCTTGACTACTGTTTCCATGAGTTTTGAGTGGGAATCCAAGCCAAATGAAGTATTTGACAACTCTTTTCCATTTATCTTTACCAATTGTTGCTGTTGTTGTTGTTAGGTGCCATCAAGTCAGTACCGACTCATAGAGACCTTATGCACAGCAGAACGAAACACTGCCTGATCCTGGGCTAACCTCACTGCTGTTGTGACGCTTGAGTCCATCAATGCTGCTACTTGGCCAATCCGTCTCGTTGGGGGTCTTCCTCTTTTTCTCTGACCCTCCACCTTACCAAACATGATATCCTTCTCCAGCGACTGGTCCCTCCTGACAATATGTCTGAAGTATGAGAGACAAACCTTGGTCTTCCTGACCTCCAAGGAGCACTCTGATTGCATTTCTTCCAAAATGGATCTATTGGTTCTTTTAGAAGCCCATGGCACTTTCAATATTATCCTCCAACACCATTAACTCAAAAGCATCAATTCTTCTATGGTCTTCCTTATTCACTGTCCAGCTTTAACATGCATATGAGGTTATTGAATATACCATGGCTTGGGTCAGGTACACCTTAGTCTTCAAGCTGACATCTATGCTCTTCAACACTTTAAAAAGGTCTTGTGCAGCAGATTTGCTTAATGCAATATGTCGTTTGATTTCTTGACTGGTGCTTCCATGAGTGTTGATAGTTGATCCAAGAAGAATGAAGTCCTTGACAACTTTCAATCTTTTTTCCATTGATAAGAATGTTGTTTATTGGTTCAGTGGTGAGGATTTTTGTTTTCTTTACATTGAGATGCACTTCATAGAAAGGCTGTGCTCTTTGATCTCATCAGTAACTGTTTCAAGTCCTCTTCACTTTCAGCAAGCAAGGTTGCATCATCTGCATTTCACAGGTTGTTAATGAGTGTTCCTCCAATCCTAATGCTGCATTTTTCTTCATATAACCCAGCTCCTCGGATTATTTGCTCAGCATACAGATGAATATGTATGGTGAAAGAATACAACCCAGTCACACACTATTCTTAATTTTAAACCATTTAGTGTTCCCATGTTCTGTTCCAACAACTGCCTCTTGGTCCAGGTACAGATTACTCATGAGCACAATTAAGTGTTCTGTAATACTCATCCTTTGCAATGTTGTCAATAGCTTGTCATGATCCACATAATCAAAAGCCTTAGCATAGTCAATAAAGCACAGGTAAACATCTTCCTGATATTCTCTGCTTTCAGCCAAGATCCATCAGACATCAGCAATGATGTCCCTGGTTCCACGGCCTTTTCTGAATCTGGCTTGAACCGCTGGAAGTTCTCTGTCAATGTATGCTTGCAGCCATTTCTGTATTACCTTTAGCAAAACTTTACTCGCATGTGATATCAAAGAGCTTGTCCAATGATTTCCGCATTCCTCTCTTTGGAATGGGCACAAATATGGATCTCTTCCACTTAGTCGACCAGATAGCTGTCTTCCAAATTTCTTGGCAGCGATGAGTGAGTGTCTCCTGTGCTGCCTCATTTTCTTGAAAGATTTCAGTTTGTATCCATCAATTCCTGGTACTGTGTTCTTTGTCAGTTCCTTCAATGCACCTTGGACTTCCTCTTTGAATATCATTGGCTTTTGATCATATGGTACCACTTGAAATGGTTGAACATTGACCATTTCTTTTTGGTACAGTGACTCTGTGTATCCCTTCCATCTTCTCTGGATACTTTCTGCATCATTCAATAATTTGCCCAGAGTGAGTCTTTCAATAATGAAAGTCGAGGCTTGAATTTTTTCTTCAGTTTCCCCAGCTTGAGAAATGCTAAGCGTGTTCTTTCTTTTGGTTTTCTGATTCCAAATCTTTGCACCTTTTGTTGGTTCTGTTGTGATATCACCCATGTGGTTTCTTATGCATATCATTTGTGTCTTCTCTCTTTTTTCTTTTGTTAGCTTTGCCAATGGTTTATCAATGTTGTTAGTCCTTTACAATATAACCAATTTCTTGTCTTGATTATTTCTATAGGTTTTCTTTTTTCTTTCCCATTTAATCTTTATTATTTCTTTTCTCCTGATAACTGTAGGTTTACTTTGCTTGTCTTTCTCTAATTGTTGGTGATGTTGTGTTAATGTGCTGATTTGGAGTGTGCATTGCTTTGACTGTGTCTCATACATTTTAGAATACTATATTTTCATTCTCCTTTGTTTCCAGGAATTTAATTTTTTTACTTTTCATTTGTTCTACTATGCAATAGCTTTTAAGCAGAGTATCATTCATTTTCCATTTATTAGACTTTATTTCCTTGATCTTCCTATTGCTGATTTCCTATTTCATAGCATTATGATCTGAGAGGTTGTTCTGTAGTATTTTGATGTTTTTATATTTATAGAAAATTGCATTGTGACCTAACACATGGTCTATTCTGCAGAATGTTCCCTGTGAACTGGAAAATAATGTGTATTGTGCTGTTTTAAGGTTGAATCCTGTGTACAAATCTATGAGGTCAAGTTGGTTGATTGTTTTGTTTAGTTCATCTGTGCCTTCATGGAGTTTCTTTCTGGTTGTTCTGCCATTTTTTGGAAGTAGTATATTGAAATCTTCCATAATTATTTTAGATTTACCTGTTTCTTTCTTTAATTCTATTATAGTTTGATTTATGTATTGTGGGGCTCTTTCATTAAAGAGCACAGATACTTATTATGGCTATCTCCTTTTGTTCAATTGACCCTTTAGTCATGAGATAATGTCCTTCTTTGTCTCTTATAATGATTTTCGCCTTAACGTTTACTTTGTCAGAGATTAGTATTGCCACTCCTGCTCAGTTTTCATTGCAATTAGCTTGATATATTTTTCCATCCTTTAATTTTTAATCTATTCTTGTCTTTGTGTGTAAGATGTGTCTCTTCTAGAGAGCATATGAAAGGATCCCGTTTCCTTATCAATTATACCACTCTCTGTCTCTTGACTGGTGAGTTTAATCCATTGACATTTTGACATTCAGTGTGATTATTGATAGGTATGAATTAATTGCTGTCATTATGTTGTTTGCTTTGTTGTGTTGCTGGTGACTTCTTTGTTCTGCATGCCTTCTTGTGCTGAGTTCAGTTTTGTGTGTTTTTCCTTATCAGTTTCTTCATAGTTTTAATGTTTCCATGTTTGTCTTGGCTTTTTCTCTTCTTGATACGTTGTGAGTATTAAGTTTCTTTGAGGTTACACTGTTGTTATTAATTACCGTGGAGTTGATTCTGACTCAGTGTTTCCTATGCTGTAAATCTTTATGGAGTAGAAAGCCTCATCTTTCTCCCACAGAACGGCTGGTAGTTTTGAATGGCCAACCTTAAGGTTAGCAGACTGATTCATAACCACTACACTACCAGAGCTTCTATTAATTTCTTCCTCCTTTTAAACTAGTCAGTTTTATCCTGAAATTCACCTAACTTCCTCACCATCTGGATCTCTGTTCCTGTCTTTTCTATTTTTTTAGCACTGTAGTTGTTTTGATCATAGACTCTTCTGGATCTAGTTTTATTCTTGTGGTTTTGTTCAGTTCTGGATTCCCCCATCTGTCAACTGAGTTCTGGGTGTTGTTGGTGCATATTTCAATCTCTGGTTGTCGTCTGCTCTGTTTGTTCACAGTCCAAATAATCATTTTTAGTATGTTTTGAAGTGCTGGCTTGGCTTTTACAAAATCCCTTATTTTCTGTTTATACTGGAATGTTCTGATTTCACCATCATATTTGATTGACAACTTTGTTGAGTATGTGATTGATGGTTGGCTGTTTTATTCTTTCTGTGTTATGTATATGTCTCCCATTACCTTCTTGCCTGCCTGGTTTCTGCTGAGAGATCAGAGCTTAATCTTATTGGCTTGCCTTTGTAGGTAACATTGCTTTTTTCCCCTACACCTGTTCAGGACTCTTTCCTTATCTTTCATTGGAGAGAGCCTATTTATGATATGTCTTGATGATTTTCTTTTGTGGTCTATCCTGCCTGGGGTTTGATCAACTTCTTGAATGTTTATCTTCTCATCTTTCAAGATGTTAGGGAAATTTTCTCCCAGCAGCTCTTCTTCTTCAGCTATTTACTCTGTGGTTTCCTATGATTCTTCCTCTTTTGGGACCCCAATCACCAGTAGGTTATTCCTCTTCATGTTGTCTTACACAAATCTTAGGCTTTCTTAAGACTTTTTTATTCTTTTTTCTGTTTATTCTTCTATGTTAGAAGAGAGATTTGTCTTCAAGCTCAATGAGTCTGGCGTCCATCTCTTCAGTTTTATCCCTTTGCCCTTTCAGTGTATTATCCATTTCTGATATTTTCGTAATGATCTTCTGAACCTTGTTTTGCAGGTTTTGTGTTGTCACCAATGCTTTTTATTTGATTTGATTGTTCCTGTAGCACTTTTCTGACTTCTTCCTAATTTTCCTCAACCTTACTGTGCAACATTTGTTGTTGTTGTTAAGTGTCGTCATGTTGGTTCTGACCCATAGCAACCCTGTGTAGAGTTTCCAAGGAATGGCTGGTGAGCTTGAACTGCCAACCTTGCAGTTCAAACCGGCTTTGCCGTCCAGCACATTAACCCACAGTGCCACACCAGGACTCCTCAATATCATTCTCCTGAATTCCTTATTTGGCCTTTCCAAAGCCTGTATTCCTTCCAATGCAAATTCTAGCTCTTCCTCTTGCTTCTTTGAGGTACCGTGTCTTGTTTCTACACGGGAGCAGAAATTTTCTGTTGCCTTTTAGGCTTTGTGATGGTGCTGTATTTATAATGATTAGATGAATACATGTTGGTGTATTCTTAAGCTTTCTCTAGTTGCCTACTGGTAGATATGAGCAGGATATGGGTTTCTCTTTTCACTGATCTTACAGCTCAATTCAGAGTCTTTTTAGCAGGTGTTGTTGTATATGGTATTCTGGTATATAGCAGCTAATATTGGCTTTTGCCCAGAATGTGGGGTTTTATAGGCTGCGATTGTAACTTGGCTGCATAGCTGCCATTACTGTGTCTTGTTGAGTAAGGCAAGAAGAGAAGAGCATCCCCAATATAGAAGGATGACTGGAAAAAAAAAAGTGGCAAAATAAAATATAATTAAGACTTTAGCACCATTTTATGACCTTTAGCCTTCAAAGTCTCCAGAGAAATTTCAACATGTTCCCATTGCACCTTATGATGCAATATAACATTTTATTTTGGCCTTTTTTTCTCTTTTCTCCTGTTCTACCAACTCTGTTCAGGTGTTTCTCTTAGTTAGAACCAGACCAGGGCTGGCTAGTCCAGCTTTTCTGATGTAAGTTCTTCCTGTTGACTCCTCCCTATTCTTTCATTCTGAACACAGTGATCTTCACTGTGCAGATCCTTCCACATGTCTCCCATTGGGATTTCCACTCATTCAAGTAACCCCTGTGCTCCCCATAGTGAAGATGGATAGAGCAAAAAAGGAAAAAGAAAAAGGAACACCTGTACCTTTTTCTCTGTCATTTGTCAGACATCTGTGATGGGAGTACTCTTTTGACCCTCTATCTGTTCACTTCCACACAAAAAATGATGCACTGGGACTCTTTGACCTCTGAAAATCAGAAGTCACTTCTTTCTTGCTTATGTACCAAATCTTATTCCTGGTAATCATTCAATCCCCATATTAGTATTTTTATCTGAAGTTCAGAATTGCAGGAGCATTCTCAGAAGCCATTTCATGCAGTATTCCATGTTTTTACTGGCAGAGGTGTGCATAGCATTTCCACCTAGACTACAATCAAATCCCACCCCTCTGTACTATTTCTTGTGTCAGCAGACTATTCCTATTTTCAAACATCCCATTGACACCAGCATTGCATTACCAAACAAAATTCCTCACATTGATACTTTATTACTTGCTTGCATGAAGGTTCATTAGAATGACATTTTAGATTTTTAAGTTTACAAAATATGGGCAGTATAAAAATTAAAAACTGCTAGTATAAGCATTAATTATATGTTTTAATGGAGTTGTTCATCATTATAAAATAGTAACATGTTTGAAATGATAACATTTAATGTCATAATATTTTCTTTGAGATGACCAGATTGGATATGCATTTTTGGCATTCACTTGAGCCATTCTCCTAGAAAAGCATTTCTTGATTAGATCTACTCCACTACTTTGGAATTCAGGGATTAATGTAAGCCAATATACTTGAGTCAGTTTTAGAAATAAAGTCAATTTCTCAAATAAAGAGATAATTTGCTTAAAATACCAATCAAATTACATTAAGGTAAGCTTTATTTCTTGATATTTTATAGAATAATGACTTCAATCAAATCTAAAGCATGATTAGGAAAACAGAAATAATTATTAGAGTTGTATATAATCCTAAAGGAGCTCTGATATAATGGTGGATAATGAACTAAGCTGCTAACCACAAAATCAGTAGTTCAAATCTACTAGTTCTGTGCAGGAAAAAGATGACGATTTCTCCTCCCATAAAACCTATACAGGGTGTTATGAATTGAAACCTACTTGGAGGCATACAACCACCACCACCACCATACAATCCTTGGGAGAGTCCATATAATCCAGATCTTGGTTTATTTGCTTAGCAAACAGATTGACTAAGTATGGCCAAAGGATACAATCTTGGAACACATCTTTCCTGATTTTAATCTGTTCAGTATTCCCTTGTTCTTTCTAACAACTATATTTTGGTCTATCTACAGGCTTCTCATGAGCACAGTGAAGTAGTCTGGAACACCCATTCTTTACAATGTTATCCACAGTGTGTCATGAACCACACAATTGAATGATTTTGCATCATTAGTAAAGCACAAGTAAACATCTTCTGGCATTCTCTGCTTTCAGACTTCTTCCTTCAGGATTATTGGTTTTTGATCATATGCTACCTCTTGAAACAGTTGAACATTGACCACTTCCTTTTGATACAGTGACTATGTGTCCCTTCCATCTTTGTTTGATGATTTTTGGATCATTCAATATTTTGCCCATAGAATCCTTAAATATTACAAGTTGAGGCTTGATTTTTTTTTTTTTTTTTCCTTCAGTTCCCTCAGCTTCAGAAATGTTGAGCATGTTTTTCCCTATTGGTTTTTTAACACCAGGTGTTTGCACATTTCATTATAACATTTGATTTTTGTCTTCTCAAGCTGACCTTTAAAACTTCCTGCCCAGCTCTTTTACCTCCTTATTTCTTCCATTTTCTTTAGCATCTTTACACTGGAGAGCAAATTTCAGAGTCTCTTCTGACATCCATTTTGGTCTTTTCCTACTTTCTTGTCTTCTTAATGGTCTTTTGCTTGCTTTCTGTATAATGTTCTTGATGTTATACAACTCTTCTGGTCTTCAGTCATTAGTGTCTAGTGTATCAAATCTGTTCTCCGAGTGATGTCTAAATTCAGGTAGGCTATGTTCAAGATTTTATTTTGGCTCACATGTACTTGTTTAAATTTTCTTCAACTTCAGCCTGAACTTGCATCTGAGCAATTGATGTTCTTTTCCAGTCTACCCCAGTCTTGTTTTTGTGGGTGCTGTGGAGCTTTTTCACTGTCTCTTTCCACAGATGTAGTTAATTTTATTTCTGTGTATTCCATCTGGTGAGGTCCCTGTGTATAGTCATCTTTTATTGTTTTAAAAAACGTATTTGCAATGAAGAAGTCATTAGTCCTGCAAAATTCTATCATGTGATCTCCAATATCATCTCATTTCTATTACCAAGGCCATATTTTCCAAGTACTGATCCTTCCTCTTCATTTCCAACCTTTGCATTCCAATCTCCAGTAATTATCAATACATCTTTATTACACATTTGATCAATTTCAGACTGTAGAAGTTGGTAGAATTTTTCAATCTCATGATTGTTCATGCATAAATTTGAATAATACTGACATTAATTAGTCTTTCTTGTACATGTATGGATATTATCCTATCACAGCAGCATTGTACTTCAAGACAGATCTTGATATGTTCTTTTTGGTGATGAATACGATACCATATATCTTCAATTTGTCATTCCTAGCTTAGTAAACCATGTGGTTGTCAATTCAAAATGGCCCAAAGCAGTCCATTTCTTCACACTAATGACTAGAATATCAATGTTAATGTGTTCCATTTCATTTTAAACAATTTCCATTTTCCTAGATTCATACTTCATACATTCCATGTTCTGATTATTAATGGATTTTTACAGCTGTTTCTCTTCATTTTGTCTGATGATTTCTGCATTGAACATCCCAAAGATTTTACTCCATTCTTGTATTTATGATCAACTTTACTTTGAGGAGTACTTTGAGTGCTTTCCAACCTGAAGAGCTGATCTTTTGGCACTATGTCTGAAAATATTCTGTTGCTCTTCTTCATGTCTCAATATTTAATACTCAGGTGCTCACAGTGTTTCAATGCTATTGATAATTATTTTAGTGAATAAATGTTCAGAACAAATACATCTCTCCTTCCTAGTCTTTCTTCATCTGGAAGCTCATTTGAGACATATCCACAGTGGATAACCCTGCTAGTACTTAAAATACTAGTGGCATAGCTTCCAGAATCACAGCCACACACCAGCCACCACAGTACAACAAACTGACAGATGAGTGGTGAAACAAATGTAGCAGTTCCTAAAAACACTAAAAATAAAACTACCATTTGTAGTTGTTATTAAGTGCCCCCTAGTTGGCTCTGACTCATAACAATTCTGTGTACAACAGAATGAAGTACTTCCTCTTGATACAGTTCTTTTACTTCATCATTTTTTTTTCCATTGCTTCAACTTTTCAATATTTAAGAATACGTTTCAGAGTCCTCTTTGGTCTTTTTTCCTTTCTTGTCTTTTTAATGAATTTTAGCTTTCATCATGTATGACATTTTTTATGTTATCCCACAATTCATATTGTTGTCTGTCATTAATGTTCAATACATCATATCTGTCCTTGATTCTAAATTCAGGTGGCATAAACTCAGTCTTATTTTGACTCTTGTGGACTTGTTTTAATTTTCTTCAGCTTTACTCTGAACTTGCATATGACCAGTAAATGGTCTGTTCCACAATTGACCACTGACCTTTTGTGGCTGCTGATATTAAACATCTTCATTATATTTCCCATTGTTGTTGTTGTTGTTAAGTGCCATGGAGTACTATAGATGTTGTCGTTTTGATTCCTGTGTATTCCATATGGTGAGATCAATGCTTACAGTCACTGTTTATGTTGTTGAAAGAAATGATTTGCAATAAAGAAGTCGTTGATTTTGAAAAATTCTGTCATGCTATCTCCAACATTGTTTCTATCATCAAGGTCATATTTTCCAACAGCCAATCCCTCTTCTATGTTACCAATTTTCACATTCCAATAAACAATAATTATCAATGCATCTTGATTGTATGTCGATCAACTTCACATTGAAGACTTTGTTTTTTGTTGTTGTTAAGTGCCGTCAAGTCAGTTCTGATTCAGAGCAACCCTTTATAGGGTTTTTGAGACAGAACTGGTGAGTTTGAACCACTGACCATGTGATTCAAACTACCTTTTGGTCCAGTGCATTATCCCATAGCACCATACCAGGACTCCAGCTTCTCTTGGAGGGTTTAATTCTAGACATGTGGAACCAACTTCTACATCCTTCAACCTGGCTCCTGTGGGACTAGACAATAAAGGTCTAGTCCAGAGGGGAAGAACCTGGTAGAGTTCTTCATTTTCTTCATCATTGGTTTTGGTGGTTGGTGCATAAATTTGAATTATATTTGTGTTAAATATTGTTTCTTGTAGGCTCATAGGTATTATCCTTCCACAGACAGTAATACACTTCAAGATAGATCTTGAAATGTTCTTTTTGACAATGCATGTGACACTACTCTTCTTCAATTTATCATTCCTGGCATAGTAAGCTATATGATTGTCTGATTCAAAATGCCCAATCCCTGTCCTTTTCAGCTCAGTAATGCCTAGGCTATAATACTTCATGTAATTCTTTTTTATGACCCACCTATTCCCCTCCTAGATATATACACACACAATATCTGAAAAGCAGAGTATCAAACACAGACTTATATTTTAATACTCATTGCAGCACTCTTTTCAATAGTCAAATAGTGGAGACAAGATAAATGTCCATCAGTATATGAATAAATAAACAAAAATGGTACATATGTATAAGGTGACTTCCAGAAATTGTGGAAGAATTTCATTATTTTTTAATTCCATTTTTCCATAAAACTTTTGAAGCCTGTTTATATATTGGAATGCTATTCAAATAGTAATAGAAATACAGCCTTGATGAATGCTATAATATGAAAAACGAGCTTAAAGACATTTTTCTGGGTGAAATAAGTTAGTTATAAAAAGACAAATATTATGTGACCTCATTTATATAAAAAGATATGAATAGGCAAAAGTACAGAGAAAGACCAAAGTTTATTATTGGTTGCCAAGGTCAAAATGAAGAAGTGATGGCTAATGGTACTGGAAAAATCATATTGATTAAGGGTAGGTTTGCATACCCAATTATTGAAATTGCAATCAATAATCTGTGCACATAGAAAAACTGGAACTGGTGAAAGTTGTGTGATAGAGTATCTACAACAAAGGAAAAAAAATCTGCTAAGGCTGCTTATGAATAATTAAAAACCTCTAGGTACTTGATTTTTTGGTTTGGAGTTTCAAGTTCATCGTTTTATGGGACAGCCTGGTAAACTGGTCTAATAGCATGCTTAGTATTTTTGTTCTACCTTCTAGTTCATGGCTACCATTACTGAACATTTTTATCAAAGATCCCATGAAAGGATCTTGATCAAATGAAGAAAACTCAAGCAGATTTTCAAATTCTTATGAACTCCAGACTTCCTGGAATCATGAAGGTTGGATAAATTCTTGAAACTAGTGCCCAAAAATATCCCCTGAAGTCTTCATAAAACCTAATAATAGTTTATCTAGTGAAAATGGTCTTCTTTAAGAATTATGCTCTTTTTGGATCCAGAGAGGGAGAGCAACTGTGTGCTGAAGACCTGGGGAGCACGGGGGAAGGATTGCATGGAGGGGATTGTAACCATGGCAATGAGACGATATACGATAGAATGAATGTAAAACTAATGTTCTCCCATGTAAACTATCACATAATTCACAATAAACCATTTAAAAAAAAAAAAAAAAAAAAGAGGATGCCTAGTTTCAGAGGGTATGGGAGAAGGTAGAATCTCTACTGAGTGGTTTCCAAACTGTCTGTATGGAGCTGGTGAAAGGAGATGGGTATAAGACTCTTGTGGTTCAATAGTGATTAATTGGTATCAGGACTGATTGTTAGTGTTGCAAATATAAAGATAGACATTTTGTAACAAAAGGAGGGGAGTGGCTGATCTTACAGTCCAGTCCAGGAGCAGAGGACCCTGGGACCATCAAGGAAGAAGACCGGAGTACGGAACCCTATCCAGAGAAACAGTGATGGCAAAGATGGAGGCAGAGAAGATGACATGGAAAGATGGAGCCACTGGGGACTCTAGGCCCAGAGAGGGAGAGGGGCTGTGTGCTGATGACCGGGGGGCGGGGGGGTGGGGGGGCAGGCTTGTGGGGTATACCCTTTGGCTATTTGATGATGCATACAGGGTATTGTAATCATTGCAATTAAATGAAATAAGATATGATGAATGCAAAGCTAATGTGCTCCCATGTAAACATAATTCACAATAAAAACTTAAAAAAAAAAAAGAATTATGCTCTTTTAAGAACTATCTACATGGGATCAAAGTGACAACAGCAACCCAAACAATTAGATAGTAACTTTAAGAGGCAGTGAGTTTATATTAATGGAGGAAGAACAACTCAGGAGGGTGAGAACAGTTGCATAAATCGAAGGATACAATCAGTGCTACTAAGTTGTAGATGTAGAAATGGCTTAATGTGTGCAAGTTTTGCTGTATAATTTTCAAAAAATAATGTCTCATTGGATAGGTTTAAGAATACTCTGAAGAGAAGACTCTGGAACTTAAAGTTAATTTTTATCAAAACAAAAGTAGATAATCAGAGAAACTTAACTTATCATCAGAATACAAAACACTTTCTCTTCAAAGGAACAAGAGACCTTGAGTTAAAAATAAACTGACCTTTGACTTTCCTGTGAGAATCATTAAAATCAAAAGACGAACTATGCCATCATTAAAGTGTTGAATGGGAAAGGGAAGAAGTTCTTCTCTAGAATTCTATAATTTGCAAAATATTCTATAAAAATGAAAAAAATATAAAAGATATTTACAGACAAATATAAGATTTGATTATTCATTGCCTACCAAACTGCAATGCAAAATATATCAATGTCAGCTATTCATTTTGAAGGAAAATACACTAAATTAAAACAAGGAGTCTTTGGAAAGAATCAAGAGCACTGAAAAGTGCAAAGATGTAAGTAAAAGAAATTAAACCAACATTAATAAATTCCTTTGGAGTTTATAATGTATATAAAGTGAGATGTATGACAAAAGTACAAAGGTGGGAAAGGGTTCAATGTATTTAAACCCTACAGGGCCCTTGCATTTTGGGGAGGTAATTAAAGAACTAATTTAAGGTAGACTTTAATAAGTCAAGGATGCGTATTGTACTCTCTAGGGTAACCATTAAAAGAATAATAAAAATTATAAGTAAAAAGCTGATGGGGACAAAAATGGATAATTATTCATACTTGATAGTTTTTCAATTTAAATAGATGAACAATGGAAATACATCATTGATTTTATTAAGTATATTATAAAATTTAGTTTGTTCTTTTCACTAATAAAAGAACATACAATTTTTACACCAAAGTTTTATACCAAATTTTCTACTGAAGCTATTCAAAAATTTTAAAGTTCTTGCTTAAAACATTTTTATTTTTTATTGTAGCAAAAAGTTCATCCTGATAGTTGCAAATGTTTTAATAATGAAAGTGTATGCTTGACAAAAAAACAAAAAAACAAAAAACAACTTCAAATACATCTTATAAATCTGTGATCCTGTTTGTTTATATTGCCCTGCTAATAAAAGAACTCTAATAGTTTTAATAGCTGTTGGCTCTCTCTAGCCTTTCCTCTCTCTCTTGGTTATTGAAGATGCCCCTGGATAAATAGAAGGTTTGTTGTTGTTAAGCACCGTTGAGTTGGTTCTGAGCCAGAGTGACCGTGTATACGGTTTCAGAGGAGCAGCTGGTGAAATAGAAGGCAGGTGCCCTTTATAATATTGTTAGGGGTTTTTGAGTTAGTTTCGACTCATAGTGACCCTGTGCACAACAGAACAAACTGTTACCTGATCTTGCACTATCCTCTCAGTTGTTGCTATGTTTGAGTCCATGTGGCAGCCACTCTGTTAACACATTTTGTTGACGGTCTTCCTCTGTTCCACTAACCCTCAACTTTACCAAGCATGATGTCCTTCTCTATGGTCTCTCTTGATAACATGTTCAAATTAAGTGAAGTGAATCTTGTCATCTTCACTTCTAAGTATTTTGACTATTCTTCTTCCTACACTGATTTGTTCCTTCTTTTGGCAGTCCATTGTATATTCAATATTTTTTGCCAACACAATATTTAACGTCCATCATGGCTTCAATCTTTTATATTCATTGTTCAGCGTTCACATGTATGTTAAGTGCTTTACAAGAGGGGAGAGTAAATATGAGTATTTATTATAAAATGGTCTAATTGACCCCAACACCTAGTGATAATATGAAGCCATTATCAAAAAATTTACACTGTTTTAAAAGTACAAAACACTATAAAGCAACAGCATTTTGTGTGTGTGAAGTGAAAAAAAACAATATTTTGATTTGAGCGAACTGGACACATCAGTGTAAAGACTACAGTTCACTACCTTAACTCCATTATTTGTCAATTGGCATATTTTAAGAATTTCCAAAAATACATTTTGCTTACATAAGGGTGTTCACTCAATACTGTTAGAGAAGATGTTATTTTGGGAGACTAGCTATTATTGGGGACTTGAGATTTAGATCTCAACAACTGTCTTCAATTTTCTTAAATATGTATGTATTTCAAGTTTCGACAAGTAGTTCTCTCTAATATCAAGGGCACAATAATCTTTCTAATTCTGAATATGTTAGAAAATTATAGCAAACTGGTCAAGCAAGAAAAAGTCCATATAAAAGTGGTCAAATTACTGCCTCTTTCTGAGTGGGATGAATATAGAAATAAGTAACTTTAAGTATGCAAGAGCATTAGAAGTGATTTGTTTAATATGTTACTCCTAGAGTTAGTCATAATTCCCACCAAACAACAGTTTTTGTCCTGATGAATCAGAGTTATAGAAGATGTGAGAAGGTGCTGGCAGGATTATATGATTCAGTTGTGAGTGGTTAACAGAGCTAATATTGATGTTGCGAAGTGCCATAGAGTTGGTTCTGACTCATAATGACCTTGTATAGTGTTTCTGAGGAGCAGCTGGTGAACTTGAACCGCCAACCTTGCAGTTCAAATGGCTTTGCAGTCTGGCGCGTTAACCCGCAACACCACCACAGAGTTAATAGTGATCTTAAAACCCTGGAATTCTAATGTGTATAAAATGAGCCATCTCAGAACCAGGAACTGGAGCTCTTACTACCATCAATGAAGAAGGGTCAGAACTGGACACTGAGATCCCTGCACATAGAGCATCCTTCACCTAGGGATAGAAAGGTGGAGCACTGGAGAAGTGGCAGAGGAGAAGCAGCACTGAACCACTGAACCAGAGCACAAGCCAGAGTGATTGGCTTCCCAGCCTATGGAGCGTGTAAAGCTGAGTGACTTTGGGAAGGAAACTTGCTTGCAGAGTGGAGTGATTCTGGACAGTTAATTAGGGAGTTATGTTTGCTGACCCACAGAACTAGAGTCAAGAGTCTTCAGGCTAAGACTTATGGTAGAGTGGTGTGTCCTGTGGATATTTATCAGCAACCCTGAGAGAGCTTTGTAACGTTGCCTAGATAGATAAATGCTTGCCAGGGGGCATGGCTGAAGAGAAGTTGTACTGACTAGAAAAATTCTTGAGCATTTCTGTCCCTGACTTATAATCTGTTAACTTCCCTAATAAAATAATTGCAAGTATGGTGTTTGAGTTCTATGTTGCCGTTGCAATGAATTATCAAACCTAACAGAGGACCATAGTGTGCTGTGAAAAAAGATACCACATGTTTTGCAAATTCATATCATATATATGAATACTGATAAGATTAAAATCTCCAAAACAGGTTCTAAAATGTTCAAATGTCATCTTTCTTTAGATAAATTGAGCATGTACTGTTTGTTGTTGTTGTTAAATGCTGTCCAGTTGGTTGACTCATCATGACCCTGTATAGGGTTTTTAAGGCTTTTTAAATCTTTGCAGGAGCAGAAACCCTCATCTTGGAGTGGTTTGGTTTAGTTCATATAAACTGCAAGGAGAAGTTTATAAACACATGCCAGGAATGACAGGAAGCATATTGCATAATACTCACTACATTGTGGGGTAGATATTATACTACCCCTTTGTTTTCTAGATGGGGTAAGTAAGAGTTTTTGATGTTACTTGTGGTCCAGCTGGTTTCAATTCATGGTGGTGGTGGCTATGTGCCGTGGAGTCGGTTCCGACTCATAATGATCCTGTATGGGATTTCCAAGGCTGTAAATCTTTCTGGAGCAGAAACCTTCCTCTTTCTCCAGCCGAACAGCTGGTAGTTTCGAACTGCTGACCTTGTGGTTCTCTATCCAATTGTAACCACTATGCTACCAGAAGTTTCTGAGACTGTCAATTTTTACAGGCACAGAACGCCTCACATTTCTCCTACAGAGCAGTTGGTGGGCTCAAATTATCAACCTTGTGGTCAGCAGTTCAGTGCTTAACTTTACACCACCACCTGATTCAAATACTTGCTCCTGTGTTTACAAGTGCACGCACAAGTAGGATTAAACCCAGGCCTCCATGACATCTTTCTACTATGTCATCATAACCCACATGCAGTCTTTACTCTATAGCAGTTAACCAATCTTTCCCCCAATATTAATTAAATCAAGAAAAATTCTAAGCCCCATGTAATAAATTGTTATTTTTGTGAAGTATCATCAAGTCGATTCCAGCCCATCGCAACTCTGTATAGGGTTTTCAAGGAACAACTGGTGAGCTTGAGCCGCAGACCTTATGGATCAAACCAATTTTGCAACCCAGTGTGGTGCATTAACCCACAGTGGCCACACCTAGAAGAAAATTCAACTAGTTTGTAGCATAGTGGTTATGAATCGGGGTGCGAACCTCAAGGCCAGCAGTTCAAAACTACCAGCGGTTCCACGGGAGAAAGATGAGGCTTTCTGTTCCCATAAAGATTTACAGCCCTGGAAACCCTGTACATGGTTACTAGGAGTCTGAACTGACTCCACTGCACATAACCACCACCATCAATTACATGCTGATGAGTACTGCATTGAATTTTATTCACATGCTAATGAGCAATGCATTTGGTCTTACTCAACGCCAATTGGTTTGCTTCCTAGTTTTTGTTTTTGTTTTGTTTTGTTTTCCTTTCAGGCAAGCTGTGAAAGTTTAGCAGCAGCCATTACCACTGAAGACAGCAAGTTTCTAGGAATGAAGGCCAGCATATTTCCCCTTTCTTATGGAGTCCTGGTGTGGGATGTGGGTTAATGCACCAGACTGAAAAGCCTTTTGAATGGCACTTAACAACCACAATGGAGTCCAGTGTGGCACTGTGATCTAATGTGGCAGACTGCAAAGTTGTTTGAAATGCAAGGTAGGTGGTTCAAGCTCACCAGTTACTCCTTGGAAACCCTATACAGAGTCACTATGGGTCAGAATTGACTCTATGGCACTTATCACCAATGACTATGTAGTGCAGGGAGTCCTGATGTGGTGTGCAGGTTAATGTACCAGACTGTAAAGCCATTTGAGCTACAAGATTGGTGGTTCAAGCTCACTAGCTGCTCCTCAGAAACCTTAAACAGGGTCTCTAAAGGTCAGAATTGATTTGATCACACTTAAGAACAAACAACATGTAATGCAAGTCTCCACTATTAACTAGACAGAACTTTTGGTGGCCATGAATATTTTGGTATGTGTATTTTGATTTTCATAGGATTTTATTTGTATTTATGAAAAATAGTGTCTTTCATCTCTTAGGGAAAAGTGGAATATCAGAGTGAATACTTTCATTTTGTTTGTTGATGCTCTGGTCCTCTGAAAGTCTTCTGGTAAATCTTCAAGCTGAGAAATCTTGCATTTGCTCAACACTATTTCTCAAAGCCCATTTTCCCATTATGCCAATGTAATTTATAAACTCAGCCAGCTGTGGTGTCTTCAGGATAATAAATGCTTAGAAGAAACCATGGTAATCTTAGGGTAGTGTATAATTCAGCATAAATATAATGTCATAATACCTCTGTGGCATTTATAATGGTCATATTTAGAATTCTTCATTGTATGGCCTAGAACATGAGATTGCTATTAGTATGAAAAAAAATATTAATGTGAATCAAATTGTTGCTATTGTTATTGGTAGGAGCCATTGAGTTGTTATCAACCCATAGTGACCCTATGCACAGCAGAACAAAACATTGCCCAATCCTGGACCAACCTCACTGCTGTTGCCACGCTTGAGTCCATCAATGCTGCCACTTGGCCAATCCATCTCGTTGGGGGACTTCCTCTTTTTCTCTGAACGTCCACCTTACCAAACATGATATCCTTCTTCAG
>NW_006408703.1:4407763-4419134 GCF_000296735.1 Chrysochloris asiatica
TCTTATGTTGTCTAAAGAAGGTATTTGAAATGAACAAATCATTGGTTTTGCAGATTTCTATCATGCGTTCTCCAACATCATTTCTATCACCAAAGCCATATTTTCCAACTACTGATCCTTCCTCTTTGCTTTTTTGCATTCCAATCACCAGTAATGATCAAGACATCTTGATTGCATGTTTGATTGGTTACAGATTGAAGAAGTTTGTAGAATTCTTCTATTTCATCCTCACTGACTTTAGGCATTGGTGCATAAATTGAATAATAGTCATATTAACTGGGCTTCCATTTAGGTGTATGGATGTTATCCTGTCACATGCAGTGTTGTACCTCATGACTGATCTGGATATACTCTTTTTGACAATGAATGCAACACCGTTCTGCTTCAATTTGTCATTCCTGGTATAGTAAACCATGTGGTTGTCAGATTCAAAATGGCCAATACCAGTCCATTTCAGCTCACTAATGCCTAAGATATTGCCAGCCCACCCTCCTACGAGAATGTGTGACACAAGTGGCATCCAGAAGTATGCCACCACTGCCCCGATGTGCCCATCCTCTTGATGGGCACCAAGTAGGACCTGAGAGCCCAACCTGACACCTTATGATGCCTCAAAGAGCAGGGCCAGGCACCCATCACCCCACAGCAGGGTCAGGCACTGGCCAAGCAGATCCATGCTGTGTGCTACCTCAAGTGTTCTGCCCTGCCCCACTGCACTTGGGAACATCAGGTTTCTCATGAGTTCACTAGGCCAAGGTTGGGTCACTTTCCAAGAGGCCAGCTTCATGACCTCTCTCCATCTCCCCTGCTGACCATTTCTTCCAGCTTTCCCACACAGGTGTTGCTGCCTATTATGGTGCCTCAGGTTAGAGTCTCAGCCATCCCTACCTAACATCTGCCTTTGCTCTTGGAATTGTCCACTCTCTGAGATGTTCTCTCACATCCCTAAGGAAAGAGCCACAGAATTTTGAGATGCACCCTGACCTGCCCTCATGTGCCTTGACCTTTTGCAACCACTGACTGACTCATCTCCTGGGGCCTTTTCTATCCCTAACAGCATCAATAAAACCTCCTGTTGCCAGTGGGGGTAATTGTGTAATTGTAAATCACAATTACATTGTGTTTAGAGAGGCATTTTACTTTCTACATTTTATGTAATTTGTTTATTTATCTTCTTCCCAAATTATAATCTTCTTAAATTTTAATCATTAACACTGGTAATGCAGCAGATGCTTGCTGGGACATCACCAGCCTCCTGGGCTTTTGACTCAGAGTCCCATTATAAATATTGTGAGGTATCATATGTCAAAATGTGGCCATAAGTTTAATAAACTAGCAAAATTCAAGGGTGTTTTTTTTTTCCCCCCCCAGAAAGTTTTATTGTAAATGTTGGCTGATTAAATAGCAATTGGAGAACTAAGTTTAGTTTTATGCATCTAGCTACATGACTTTAAATTTTATTTAAAAAAAACACATTTATAGTAATATAAGAAGAAATTGGCAAATTCACTTTCAAGTGGAATGTTATATATATGCTATTTTTCTCAGAAGCCATCTAAACAAATCGAACTCATTCCCTGGCCCCTAGACAAGGTTATAGAAGAATTCAACAAAATAGTTACAGTATAAAATTCTGCCAACAATGAAGAGAGTATATATTATTTTCTACATAGTTGGGGTATATAAAATTAATCAGATTATTGGCTTTATGAATCAATCAAAAAATAACAATCAGAAATATCATACTGGCTAAATTCACTCACTATGATAGAATACGAGTCAAACTGAAAACAAATTAGTAAAAATGCAAATGAACACACTTGCCAAATTAGGTCATTTTTAATAGAAATCACAATAGATATGCATTTTAAAATATTTACAACATAAAAATAAAGACAAAAAATGTACTAATTATAAGAAATTGTACATTATAACCATGCAACCCATGCTTGAAAATGTATAATCCTCAGCAATCTACCAAAGTGAAATCTCCAATTACTTTAAGCCATTATCTGTCCAAGCCTCAAGAAGCTATCAAAAAAATCATGTTAGACTGTAGTTTAGATAGACTGTATGCATTTTAACAGTATTGTATTTCCAGCAGACAGTTAATTGTGTCATATAACCTCCTACAATCAACCCTTTAGGAGCTTCAGAATAAATAAATTTTGGCCACCATATCACCCAGTATTTGTTTCCTATGGTTGCTGACAGAAAACATTTAATCCCGCAGTTATGGAGGCTGGAAATCCAAAATTATTGAACTCCATCCAAACTCCTATTTGACAAAATTAAGAAAGTCAACTCCAGCATACAAAGGTGAACTATGGCAATCTGCCCCACCTCACATCTAGATAACAGCCCCAACAAGAGTATCCATCTGGTTTATAACCACTGACTACATAGGTCTTTGATCATTGTACAATCTCTGGCCCACGTGATTCAGAAATAGTCTCCCTCTGATTTCCTGAAAAAGAACCAAAATAATAACTTTAGATCCTGAACTGTGAACCAAATCAGAGTTTTTATTTAGTTGAATCATTAGAAGATGTTGCATCATATCTTTTTACCAGATTACCAATAGAGGTTTTTCATAGAAAGTTTATAAATTAGCTTCAGTTCAATTCTCATTTTCAGAAAAACATATTATTAGTCATTTCTTCTAGCATAGCATATGATTCATTCAAAAATCAGGGATATTTAGCTAAGAGTGTTTATTATTTTCCTCTATGGCATCCTCGAGATAGTAAAGTAATTATCCTTTTTGGCACAGTTAAATGCTTCCAGGATTCTTTACTTTAGATAGCCACTTATTCCTTTCTTCACCTATCTCCAGTTCAAAGTAGCCTCTCTCTCTCATAATGAGATGTTGGTTCTGTAAAGTCACTCAAGTCCTTAGCTTGCACAATAGGGTGCTATAAACAATGGTGTAAATATAATGTCTTCTGGCTGAATGGGTATGAGAGGAAGAGTGGGATTATACCCACAAATATAAGAGTTTGAAATAGGATATTTGTACTTGGGTATTTACCTTTCTTGTAAACACAACTATGAATATAATGGGACATACAATGGACAAAATAATAAAAACTTTTTGGGTATTTACAATCACCTTAATATTATGAGTTGTTGCTATAGGAGCATAAAACCATAATCTCAGGGGACACCATGGTCAATTGACACAACACAGTCCGAAAAGACCACATTCTACAGTCTACTTTGGTGAATAGTGTCTGGGCTTTTAAGAGCTCTGAGTGTCCATCCAAAGTACAGTATTGATCTCTCCAGAAGAAAGGAGAAAATAAAAGATGCTTAGAATCAATTAGTCCAATAATGGAACATATGAGCATAATCTCCATGACTCCAAAACCAGAAGAACTAGTGGGTGCCTGACTCCCACTTCCAACTTATCTGAAAGGGATCAAATTAGAAGGTCCTGGATAGAATGGAAGACTATGTGAAACAACTCAATTTAAAAAAACAAAACAAAACTGGACTTAACTAGTCAGAAAGGGACTGGAAGAACCTGAGACTATTGTCCTTGACCACCCTTTAGATCTGGAAAGGAATTCAACCTCATGGCTCAATTTTAAGCTAAACAGCATATAGGGCAGACAAGAAAAGATGGAATGGTCAATCATTCAAAATCAAAAGGGAAACATTTACCTAAGGATTAAATGAAAAAGGAGTGGGAATGTGAGTTAATGGAAATAAGAACCACATCACTGTGATGATACAAAGTGTATAATTTGTTGAATGTAAAACTGATGATCCTTGTCTGTAAACCTTCACTCAATTCACAATAAAACATTAAACAAATAAATAGTGTCTTGTGCTGAAACATCCCCTTGAGTAAGGACTTGCAAATTCAACCTATGGAATTTGGTAACACAAAGAAACATTCTGAAAGATGGGAAAGTTAGAGTTGGGCAATTGCATCAGCTCCAACCCCTATTTTCTAAACTAAGAAAGTTTCCAAAGGAGAAAATCTCTCACTTCATGTTCACACATTTCCTGAAAAGTTCAAGTCAGGCTCTCATTTCTGTTTCTTACTTATTTGGAGTACTGAATGTTTTGATTTTCCATTAAAATATTCTATGAAATATGAGGGTGATAAATAATGTGATATTTACTAGCAATGTTGTTGTTATTAAGTGCCTTCGAGTTGGTTCCAACCCATAGCGACCCTGTACAGGGTTTCCGAGGGTGTAAATCTTTACGGGAGTAGAAAGCCTCATCTTTCTCCCATGGAGCTGCTGGTAGTTTCGAACCACTGACCTTAATGTTCGCAGCCCGATCCGTACCCACTACGCTACCAGAGCTCCCTCTAGCAATTCTTAATCCTTAACTTAACTTATCTATGGTAGTCAGTGAGATGTGTTTATTTTAATCGAAGTAAATAGAGGTGAGTGCTCCAAAATGAAATATTACATACATTGTTTCAATTCGGTTCTTTAATAGTGCTAAATATCTATCTCTCTGCCATCTCTCTGTCGTCTCTCTATCTCTCTATCATCTGTCATCCATCATCCATCTACTATCCAACTATCTAAATATCTATGTATCTATCATTCATGTTATCAATCTTTCTAGACATTTAAAATTTTAATTTTATCTTTATGGCAATAGAGAAATATTGAAATTATATTAAAGAGTAACTTTTACATTCTGGAAACAGCTTAATATCTTCTTTTAGAGATATTGTAGAGGACAGACTATAGCAAGATGCTTCTTGCCATGGGAACTTTGGGTAATGGATAAAATTATATATATGCTTTGCTCTAAATGTAATTGTATGCGCAGTATCACCTACAGGTCAAGGTGCTTTTTTCTAAGAGCATGTCCAAGTCCTGTTCCCTTTGAAGATGAATGTTATGGGTTGAGTTGTGTCCCCAAAATTGTGTTGGAATCCCAAACACTATACATGTGATTTTAATGTAATTATATAGTACCCAGAAGTGTGTGTTCTATGTCTAATAATTTTTAAGCTTAGTTTCCTAGAGGAAATTCTAGGGTACAGACTTTTGCAGTGAGAGGTTCTTCTATAAAGGTTTTGGATGCTTTTAGAACTTCTTCCAAACTAGTCATTCTGTATGAACCCTAGGGAATGACTCCGTGTATGTGTGTGCCCAAGTGTGTGTGTGTGTGTGTGTGTGTGTGTATGGTTTGCATGGTAGGGGAAATCAAAGTCTACTGAAATGTGTGACATGATTGTCTCTTTGAGAAGAAAGATGTTCCTTATCTTCACTCAACCCAAGGAATCAAGTCTTCCACCATCTTTCCAGACTGTCCTTCTGACACCACTTTTTTTGTTGATTTTTTTTTTTACCATTTTGTGTGATTATGTGTCTCTGTGTATTATGGAACTAAAGAATTGTTGTATTTTACATGTTACAAAATAATAAGCAAGACAAAGACTAGAGACTTTTTGCAAAGGGTGCATGCTAGAAAGTTGTACATGGAAAATTGAATGCATAGGACAAACCAAAGTATAGTTACCTTAAAAAAGAGAAACATTTACGTTGATAAAGTGGGCAACGGAATGCAGCAGAGAATACTAAGTTCAATAAGACACTGTTGGGATATGTTCAAAGAAGATTCTTTTTTATGATATTAAGATTCTCCAGGAAGGGGGGAAATGGGAAGTAAAAGCAGGCTAGTAGGATACAGAATGAACCTAACATGAGGTCACAGCATTGACAATACAATAAAGAGAGAAGGTCAATCCCTATATACGATAAAGGTAAAAGCAATAATACCGAAAGAACTACAATAATATATGACTAGAAAGGGAAAGACAAAGAAATGTGCAATGGAAAAAGATGGTGCTGTTGTCCAAAATAGTAAGCAAAATACTTAGTTCTTAACAAAAAGAGATATGAAGAAACTATCTTTAAAAGAAAAATAACAAAAATAAAAATTAACAAAATTCTATTTTTGTCATGTATATAAGAATACTTCAAGAAGTTGGAATTGAAAGATAATGGAATGTAGTGTATGTGACACACTACACATTAAGTAAAGCAATCCCTTCCCTAAGACTATGAATAACACACTTAGGCAAGCTTTAGTAGATTTAGTAGAGAAAAAGACAGGAATCATGATTTGGAGATTAACTGTAATCAGAATATATTCAGCTGTTTTCTGTCTCCGATTTAAATTTTCTTTTTTTTTTTTTTTTTAAGTCACTATTAAGGATGATTGTCTAAGCAGACTATTACTATGAAATAAAATGTGTTTTCATAGCTGATATAATATTCATGTTGTAAACATAAAAGATACACCTTCATCTTGTTCAATCCAGGAGAATGGGAGCAAATTTTCGGTTTAAGGACTGATTAGACATAACATGAATGAGTTAGAATATTGCTTTGTTCTTACTACAAGGGTGAATCAAAAATTATCCACACTCCAGTCATATTAAAACGTCTGTTCACAGTTGATGAAAACATGGAGTGTGCATGTGAAATGATTCTGTCAAATGGATGAGTGACTGTGGATTATGTGGCAAGTCATTTGCAAATCAGCCATGGCTCTGCCTGTGAAATAATCCACAGCAGACTTGGATTTTGAAAAGTAGTTATGAGATGGGGACTGAAACAACTTATGGAAGAGCATAAACAGAGTGCTTGGACATCTGCAAACCAAATTAGAACAGATATTTGAAGGAAGGTCAAACTTTCTTTAAAAAAATGTTACTGGTGACAAGACATGGATTCATCATTATGAGCCTGAAAGTATATGAAAGGGTATGGAATGGAAACATCCTCAATCACCGATCAAGAAAAATTCAAAAATAAACCATCAACCGGAAGATTGATGCTTACAGTGTTCTGGGATTCTCCTAGGCCAGTATCAGCAAAATGGGTCAACAATCAAGAGTGTTTCTTACAGTGGCTGCTCACTGAAGTGCTGAAGCCTAAACTTTGGATTAAATGCAAGAAGACTGCTACCCAAGGGCATTGTGATCTTGCCTGACAATGCAAGCTCCCCACCTCTCCCCACACCGTTGACACTGTAAACACTTCATTTTGAGGTGTTAAAGTATCTTCTCCACAGCCCTGATCTTGCTTCTTTGGACGTTGAACTCTTTGGTCTCCTGAAAGCAGCCCTTCACAGATGAAGATTCACCTCTAATGAAGAAGTGAATATAGCAGTATATTCATGGCTCGTATCTCAGCCTAAAACATTTTTAGTAAGGGACTATGAAAGCTTGTTGACAGAAGGACATGAGTTGAAAAGCAAGGAGATATTGTGAAAAAAAAAAATGATGTTTTTCTCTTTTCTAAAAAGTTGATTAAAAAAATTCTACAGCCAGAGTGTGAATTTTTTTACTCACTCTTATACTAGGAGCTCTGGTAGCGTAGTGGTTATGAGTTGGGCTGTGAACCTTAAGGTCAGCAGTTTGAAACTACCAGCCACTCTATGAGAGAAAGATGATGCTTTCTGCTCCTGTAAAGATTTACAGCCTCAGAAACCCTGTACAGGGTCACTATGGGTCAGAACCGACTCGATGGCACTAAACAACAACTTGTAGTTTTATGACCTTGGCAGGTAAAAGTATACACTTTTATGTCAATATCTTCTAAAAAGTGGTGAATATTATTGCTTTAACACCCTCGGAAACCCTGTACAGGGTCGCTATGGGTCAGAACTGACTCAACGGCACTTAACAACAACAACAACAACATATTTGATATAAAGGTTTTGTTCAGGTTTAAGTTAACTCATGTATTTAGAGTACACAGCTCAATTGCATGTCACTATCACTATACCTAGCACTTCTGGTATGCTGCTATAGGACCAGCACTGTACTGCAAATCACAAAATCAACAGCTCAAATCCACCAGCTGCTCCTCTGAAACCTTATACAGGATCACTATGAGAACCAAACTGACAGCACATCACTACACCTACCATGTCCACTGTCCCCATATGATCATCTTCTCTTTCCATATAGCGCATGCTAGAAAAAACAAAACAAAAATGAAAAGGGAGATAATCCAAGTTTATTCTTTCTAGAAGTTTCACATCTGCCATTTTCTGAATCAAGATTAGGCTATATTGAACATAACAATCATGGTGATGAGAGCTGTACTTTGGTTGAAGCAGATAAACTTTTACATGGTCCCATATAATTAGTCCTGCTGTGGCTCTGTAGGAGAATAACTTGACCACAAGGTCAGTTTGAGCTGCAAGATCAGCAGTCCAAACCCACCAACCACTCTTCAGAAACACTATACAGAATTTCTATGAGTCAGAACTGACTCAAAGGCACTTAACAACATATTTGAATATAAGCATTGACTACAGTTTGAAATGAAATGTTTTTATACTTACCTTTAAAGGAAATATCCCTGATGGCACAAAGGTTATATACACAGCTGTTAACCAAGTTTGGATGATTGAACTCATCACCTGCTCCTCAAGAGAAAAAAACCTGGTGATAGATATGCTTCTGTAAAGTCACCCTAATTTTAAATTGTAAGTACCTAGGAGTGGAATAGGAGTCCTGGTGGTGAAGTGGTTAATTGATTGGCTGCTGTCTCAAAGGTTGGTGGTTCAAGCCCACAAGCTTCTCTGATGAAGAAAGATGTGGCAGTCTGTGTCTGTAAAGATTACACACAGCCTGGGAAACCCTACGGGCCAGCTCAACTCTGATCTATAAGGAAGTTATGTTTTGAGATCACGCAACAACCTTTATAAAGTCTGTTTTCTATAACTTTCTCTGACCATTGCCTGTTGTAGAGGTTTTATTTTTTCTTTAAAATAAAGAAATTTTATAAAATGCATTGTTTTTTATTTAACACATTATTTTAGTATCTATTCCATCCTATGCCTTTTTTATCTCTCTGTGTACATGTGGGGCGGGTGTGTACATTCAAATTGTTCCTTTAATTGTGTGCATTTTTTTAAATTTGTGCATTTTTCCTTTGAGATTTTTAATTTTTATTTTAATTAAGCATAGAAGAGAGTTGAGAAGTCATCTTAAAATATAACTGTTTATGTAATTTTAGTTGTGGTAAATTAAAAAAAAAAAAATCAGCCACGCTATAAACATAGGAGCTTATTTGTTTGTTTATTAGTATGTGCCTGTATTCATTTTTAATTAAAAAAAAATTATAACAAATGCTACTTTTCCATGAAGTAATTCAATTGTCAAAGAAGCTTAAGAAAAATTTTATTCTATATTACATATCTCCAAAGTATAAATTTTAGTGAGTCTTTCCTTAAAATAATAATATTATAAATATTATTTATCATAATAAAATAACTCCATGTATCAAATGTCTTTAATTATAAAAGCAAAAAAATATATATTTTGTTTTTATAATGTGATGTAAATTGAGAGGAATTCAAGTACATGAGTGCATTTCCAAGTTTTTCTTTTTTGTTAACTGAACAACATAAATATAAAAGAGTAATGTACTTTTAGGGATACAGAAATTAGCCCCGATAGCCAATACCATTCTTCAGTCAAGCTCAACAGACCTTATTACCTATATTTGCCTCTGTACCCTCAGGCATATTATGAACCACATGAGCAGATGATTGAATGGGAAAAAATATCTCCATTAAGAAAAAAATTGAGATTTTGGATTCGACTGCCTGTCCATTAGTGACATAAAGTGCTGACAAGCAGAACAAACAGTGAGCAATGTAATGTCAAGGCCTCTAGTGAAATGAAGTTTCATAACTTCACTAGGGTTGATGGATGGGTAATAATGACATTTTCAAGTGTAGAAATATACTCTATTAGGAACATCATAGAATTTTTTCTGCACAATGTGGTTGTTACAGCTTGGATGCCCAGGGAAGATGACTCTATAAAATAAAAAAAAATAAAAAAACCACCACCAACAACAACAACAAAAAAACCCCACAATTACGTGCTTATAAATACTTAATCAGGTTAATATGCTGGTGCTCTTTACCATTCCAGAGACCATCACTTATTTGTAGTGTAAACGTTTAAAATAGAATTCTCTTAGGCAGTGAAAGACGGTGGAGAATTCTACAGCATCAAATACTCAAATGTTTGACATTAACAATGTTGTAAATCTGACATGAACAATTTATCAATTTACAGTGAAACTTTGTAAAAATGCATTACTAAGGGTGTTATCTGAATACTAAATAATCCTTTAGGTCCTTGCAAAATGAAACTACCACATTCTTTTTAGATTAAATTCACAAATACAGTTATCATCTTTTAACCAGTCAGTCAATTGAGGAAGAAATGTATGTCACTAGTTTATATTTCATTCTCAAAAATCTATCTACACTAACTTGAGAAATAAAAATGGATGATTTTAGTAGCTGAATGTTTACATTTATGTCATTTAGGCATCGCGAATAGACCAGGTATACAGCCATAAGAAATAAAATCCAGGACACAGTAGATGTTTGCAGTACTATTCACAATATCAAAAGATGGAGACAGTCTAAATATCCATCAGTGGAAGACTGGATAAACAAAGTGATACTTTGGTACACACACACACACACACACACACACACACACACATGAGTAGCATGCAATATTGAAGAATTATGATGAATCTGCAAAACACCTCATAAGAAGGATTAACCTGGAGGACACTATGCTGAGTGAAATAAGTCAATCAAAAGGACAAATATTGTGTGAGACAACTCTTGTAAAAACTCAAGAAAAATTTGTCATACTAAAAGAAACATTCTTTCATGGTTACTAGGGGTGACAGGTAAGGGAGAGTAAGTCACTGACTAGAGGGTAGAAACATATTAACTCGGGTGGTGGGGAAAGCAATATACCAGAACAGAGTGGGCAATATACAAGGAGATGGATGTTCACAGAATGACGATAGCTGAAGACACAGGGAGGTATACAAGGGCTAACGGAGAGAGGTAACTAGTGACATATACACAATCTTGGAACAGCAGTGTTCTCTGTATAAATACATAGATACAGACACAGTTTGGATGAGTATGGGAGGAAGGGTAAGATATGTATATATGGAGTCCTGGAGTGGTGCTGTGGGTTAATGAGCTGGACTGCAAAGTGAGTTTCAAATGAAAGATCGGCAGTTCAAGCTAACCAGTCATTCCTCAGAAACCCTATACAGGATCGCTATAGGTTGGGACCAACTCACCAGCACTTACCAACAACAAAAATGTGTGGATAGATAGATAGATAGATAGATAGATAGATAGATAGATAGATGTTGTTGTTGAGTGCCGTAGAGTCGGTTCCGACCCATAGCGACCCTGTACAGGGTTTCCGAGGGTGTAAATCCTTAAGGGAGTAGAAAGCCTCATCTTTCTCCCGCGGAGCAGCTGGTAGTTTCGAACCGCTGACCTTAAGGTTCGCAGCCCAATTCGTAACCACTAC
>NW_006408703.1:4419889-4426832 GCF_000296735.1 Chrysochloris asiatica
ATCCCACAAATATATTCATTTGAAGATTTGTACATGGGTTACCACTATGGGACAACTATAGTTGCATGGAGGGTATGGCAATTATTGAAGTAAAACAAAGTGCATGATTTATTGAGTGTAAAACTGATAATCTTGTGTAACCTTCACTTAATTCACCATACAAAGTTTTAAAAAAAGAAAAGAAAAGAAACCTAAAAGTCTTGTTCTTTTAGGAAAAGGAAGTCTTGCTGGTATAAAAACTCATCTCAGGGTGCACAGATCATAAATTTTAAATAGCTATTTCTGAAAAGCATAGAATACCTATGTTTGAGTTCTGCCTGGTTCTTTGTCTTAGGCTGGGTTCTCTAGAAAAACAAAACAATGAAGCTTATATATGCATTTATATAGATGAAGGTTTTTATCAAGGAAATGACTCACACCGTTTATAGTTGTTATTAGGTGCCATCCAGTTGATTCTAATTCATATGCACAACAAAACAACAACTGCTTGGTCAACCTCCCTATCACTGTTAAGCTAGAGCCCACTACTGCTGCCACTTTCCAAGCCATCTCATTGAGTGTTTCCCTTTTTTTTTTTTTTTTTTTTTTGACTCTCCACTTTACCAAGCATAATGTCTTTCTCAAAGGACTGATTCCTCCTGATAACATGTTTGAAGTATGAGAGATGATATCTCACCATCTTGGCTTCTAAGAAGCATTCTGACTGTACTTCTTCCAACACAAGTGTGTTTGCTCTTCTCGCAGTCCATGGTACTTTTAATATTCTTCTCCAACACCATAACTCAAATGCATTGATTCTTCTATGGTCATCCTTATTCATTGCCCAACTTTCACATGTATATGAGGCTAGCGAAAATACAATGGCTTGGGTCAAGCTCTTCTTAGTCCTCAGAATGACATCTTTGCCCTTCAACACTTAAAAAGGTCTTTTACAGCATATCTACCTAATGAAATGCATTTGACTTCTTGACTTTAGTTTACATGAATGTTGACAATGGATTTAATAAAAATGAAGTCTTGGAAAACTGCAATCTTGTGTTCATTTATTTTGATTTTATTTATTGGTCCTGTGGTAAGGATTTTTGTTTTCTGTGCATTGAAATGCAACACATACCAAAGGCTGTGGTTATTAACCTTCATCAGTATTTTAAGAATTTTTTTTCTTTATATTGAGGAATATTCCACATCATGGGTAGCAAGCAGAAATTTCCTTTTCTTCTCATGTTTTAAAATAAATTATTGTATTTAAACCAATTTTGTCCATTCTCCTCTCAATGAAAGATTTGCTTACGATATTCTAGGTAGGCCAGTCTTGAATTCCAGTTGAGAATATTGCCCAGGCTGAGTTATGCTTCATTGTTGGAACACTCTTACATAGAAAAAAAAAAAAAAAAAATGAGACTAGAGTTATGCAGAATCATTGAATCTATATATAATATAAATTTAAATTGCAGAAGATGTCTGACTTTAATAATCCCACTATGAAGGAGTCCTGGTATGGCGCTGTGGGTTAATGAGTCAGACTGCAAAGCCACTTGAACTGCAAGGTTGGTGGTTCAAGCTCACTAGCTGCTCCTCGGAAACCCTATAGAGTCACTATGAGTTGGAATCAACTCGACAGCACTTAACAACAACAACAATGAAACTGCCTTTCATAAATGCAAACTACAAGAGTTCATTGTAGATGTGGGCAAGTCCTAAATCCAATAGTCAGATTTCAGACTTGAGGCTTCTTACTTAGGTAGCTGCAGGGCTGAAGAACCATGATTGGAAGGTCAGATGGCAGACAGGCAGGTAAGATGACCTTGGCTGCTGATGATTCCCAGGATTGGCAGGCATTAGAGCAGGTCACTGGGTCAAGTTTTCTTTATGGACGTTGGATACCCAGCCTGATGCAGAATCCAGACCCTGCAGAAGGCAACCAAGCTTTGACCAAGTGTCTAGTATATTGGAAGCAGACCACACCCCAAAGAAACTTCCTTTCAGTTAATTAGCTGCTCATGTAAGATCTCTTAATGGGAGATTACTACATTTTAACTGACAAACTACAGAAAATACTGGCCCAGTAAAATTAAAACAAAACCTCAATTATCACAAAGACCCCCAACAAGATGGATTGATTCAGTAGCTTAAAAAGTGGTCTCAAACATGCAATGATTGTGCAGGATACACAGTATTTTGTTCTGTTGTGCGTACGGTTGCTATAAGTTAGAACTGACCTTCCAGCACCTAACAACATCAGTCTGCTGTTTAACTCTATTTTGCAGAGTAGGTTGGAAACAAGAAGTATATGAGAAAGTTTCTACAATGGGAATCTTTGTTCTTACTGCTAGCCTAAACGATTAGTGTTATCTTTCTGAAGTACACAGCTTGTTTCTCCCTGCCCAGGCAACCACATAGTTTTACAACGTCTAAAGCTGAAACTTTAAACTCAATTTCCTTTGCAGGAACTCTGGAATAACTTCTCAGTGATAGCTTTAGAAATACTTCCATAGAAATAACTATTTATACCTAGGGTTAGTTTGTGAAATTGCATGAAAATCACAACATAAACACTGGGAAAATTCATCTTCTTAAAATATACTGGAATCAACTGACCACATGATGCTGATATCTCTCTCATTGTCAATTACTTTTATATGTAAACTATGAAATATTTCTTTAACACACTAAGAGCTATACCAAACATGTATAATTTGAAATTACAGGGAATCGTATAATAATTGTGAAAACCTCTCCCTTGTGAAAAGATGGATACATGATACAATGTTCCAGAAACTACTTAAAATATTTTAAACATATGTACATAATATTTCCACCTTCCTAAAACATATAACCCACTATGAAAATGATTTTTTATGATCACTTTTACCTAAAAGTAAGCATGAATAGTGATGTTAGGTACAATCTTGTATTTATCTTAATAAGTCTACATATCAGTCTAAGTGTCCTAAAAAATCAAAACCAAACTTGCCCAATTAGAAAATGGAAAGTATCAGCTTATATATTCAAATTTTTCCAGGTGGATTAAAAACCTAAATGGAAAATATAGAGCCGTAAATATCATCAATGAAGAAATAGAGAAAAACTTAAGGGCTCTTATTCATGACATAAATATACTAGCCAACATAACTGAAGGCACACAAACAGATGAAGAAATTAGAAGATTGGGAACACCTAAAAATTAGACATTTAGGCATCAAAAGTTTTCACCAAAATAATAAAAAGTGAAACCACTGACTGGGTAAATTATTTTGCAATGACACAACAAACAAGAGATTAATCTTTAAAATTTATAGAAATCTTCAACGTCTCAACAAGAAAAAGACAAACAATCCAATTAAAAAAATGGGCAAAGGACATGAGCAGACATTTCATCAAAGAAGACAATCAGATGGCCGACAAACATATGAAGAATGCTCACAAACTTTAGTCATTTTTGTCAGTTGGGATGCACACTGACCCCTATATAGGATTTCTGAGGAACAGCTGGTGGATTTGAACTGCAACCTTGTGGTAACAGACAAGTGCTTATCCTACAGCTCCACACCAGGACTCCAAATATGAGGTATCCACTCACACCAGAATTAATAGCAAAACTTAAAAAAACAAAACAGAAAACAACAAATGCTGACAAGGGTGTGGACAGATGGCAATACCCTTACATTTCTAGTGTGACCATAATGTGCAACCACTGTAGAAAACAGTATAGTGTTTCCTTGAAATTTTGGAAACAGAAATAACATATGACCCAGCAATCCTCTACTTGATATATATTCTCAAGAAATAAGAACTGAGACACTATAGATACATGTTAACCCATGTCCGTTGCAGCACTATTCATAATAGCAAAACGATGGACACAGCCAAAATACCCACCCAGTGGAAGAATGGATAAAAACTTCGGTGCAAACACTCAATGCAATACTGTTCCACACTGAAGAATGATTAATCACTAAAATAACACACAACATGAATGAACCTGGTAGACACTGTCACAAAAGGATAAATACTGTATGTGACAGTTAATAAAAGAAGCCAAGAAAAGATCTTGATGCAAAAAAAACAAAACAAAAATGTTATTTGATGGTTACCAGAGTTGAGGGGAGAAGGAAAGTAATGCACTGGCTAGAGGGTGGTGGTGGTGGTTGGTTGCTGTTGTTGAGACAGTTCCAACTCATAGCAACATTTATTGTTTTTCTGAGACTATAAATCTCAGAAATTTCCCTACTTGTTGTTGTTATTGTTGTTGTTATATGCTGTGGAGTCGGTTCCGACTCATAGCGACTCTGTACAGGGTTTCCAAGGCTGTAAATCCTTACGGGAGCAGAAAGCCTCATCTTTCTCCCACGAAACAGCTGGTAATTTCAAACTGCTGACCCTGAGGTTAGTAGCCCGATTTGTACTACTTGTTAGGTGCCATCAAGTCAGCACCGACTCATAGCGACACTATGCACAACAAGAGGAAACACTGTCCAGTTCCTCGCCAACCTCACAATCATTGCTAAGCTAAAATCCATTGCAGCTGCCACTGTGCCAGTCCATCTCATTGGGGGCCTTCCTCTTTTTCTCGACCCTTTATTTTATCAAACATATCCTTTTCCAGGGACTGGTCCCTCCTGATATGTCCTAAGTATAAGAGAAGAAATCTGGGCATGCTAGCTGCCAAGAAGCATTCTGGCTGCACTTCCTCTAAAACATATTGATTTATACTTTTAGCAAGTCCTAGGTGAATATCTGCATTCAACCTTACATTGGACTGCTCATTTGATATCACTGGAATTCAAATGCTCTATCTCTCCTATTCTCCTTTCCCGCACAAGAAACTGGAATTTCTTCCAGTACTCTCAGATAGTTATTTAATGTTTTTCAGTTCCAGCAGGAAAAGACTGGACTGGTAACTGAAAGACCAGCAGTTCAAACCTGCTAGTTTTTCTCAGAAAAGGTATACAGGGTAACTAAGAATAGTAACCAACCCAACAGCACAAAACAACAAAAACAACTATTGTTTATTATTACAGATGCTAAGATTTTATGTTTGCTCATAAGCATTCCTGTTGTTGCTGTTGTTAGGTGCCATTGAGCTAGTACCAACTCGTAGCGGCCCTCTGCACAACAGAATAAAACACTGCCTGATCCTGGACCGACCTCACAATTGTTGTCACGCTTGAGCACCTACCACTTTGCCAAGCCATCTTGCTATAGTCTTCCTATTTTTCTCTGACCATCCACCTTCCCAAACATGATATCCTTCTCCAGTGACTGGTCCCTCCTGACAATATGTCCAAATATAAAAGATGAAGTTTGACCATCCTGGCCTCCAAGAAGCACTCCGGCTGAACTTCTTCCAACACAGATCAGTTGATTCTTTTGGCAGTCCATGGAATTTTCAATATTCTCCTCAAACACCATTGACTCAAAAGTATCAATACTTCTACAGTCTTCCTTATTCACTGTCCAGGTTATTGAAGATGCCATGATTTGGGTCAGGCGCACCTTAGTCCTCCAGCTGACATCTTTGCTCTTCAACACTTTAAAAAGGTCATGTGCAGCAGATTTTTCTAATGCAATACATTATTTGATTCCTTGACAGCTGCTTCCATAAGTGTTGATGGTTCATACAAGAACAGTGAAGACCTTGACAGCTTCTATCTTTCCTCCATTCATAAGAATGTTGTTTATTGGTCTAGTTTTGAGGATTTTTTTTTTTTTTTTTTTTTACATTGAGATGTAATCCATACTGAAGGCTGTGCTCTTTGATCTTCATTAGTAAGTGTTTTAAGTCTTCTTCACTTTCAGAAAGCAAGGTTGTATCAGATGCATATCACAGGTTGTTAATGAGTCTTCCTCCCAACCTGATGCCATGTTTTTCTTCACGTAAGCCAGCTTCTTGGAATATTTGACCAGCATAGAGGTTGAATAAGTATGATGAAAGAATACAACCCTGTTGCACACCTTCCTTAATTTTAAACTATTCAGTGTTCCCATGTTCTGCTCCAAAAACTGCCTCTTGGTTCATGTACAGATTCCTCATGAGTATAATTAAATGTTCCAGAATACTTATACTTCACAATGTTGTCCATATCTTGACATGATCTACACAATCAAAAGCCTTTGTGTAGTCAATAAAGCACAGATAAACATCTTTCTGATATTCTCTGCTTTCAGCTAAGATCCATAGGACATCAGTAATGATACCCCTCATTCCACAGCCTCTTCTGAATCTGATTTGAACCTCTGGAAGATCTCTGTCAATGTATGCTTGTAGCCATTACTAAATTACCTTCAGTGAAACATTACTTCCACAGGATATCAAAGATAGTTCAATGATTTCCGCATTCCATTGGGACATCTTTCTTAGGAATGGGCACAAATACAGATCTCTTCCAATCAGTTGGTCAAGTAGTTCTCTTCCAAATTTCTTGACAAAGATGAGTGAGTGTCTCCTGTGTCTCACTTTCTTGAAAGATTTCAATTTTTATTTCATCAATTCCTGGTGCCTTGTTCTTTGACAATTCCTACAATGACCTTGGACTTCCTCCTTCAGTATCATTGGCTCTTGATCATATGCTACCTCTTGAAATGGTTGAACATCAACCATTTACTTTTGGTACAGACACTCTGTATATTCCTTCCATCTTCTATTGCTGCTTTCAGCATCATTCAATAATTTGCCCAGAGAATCCTTCAATAATTAAAGTTGAGGCTTAATTTTTTTCTTCAGTTCCCCTAACTTGAGAAATGCTGAGCATGTTCTTCCTTTTTGGTTTCTGACTCCAGATCTTTGCACATTTTGTTGTAATGTTTTGTTTTGTTTTGTTTTTCTTTTTTTTTTTTTTTTTAAATGTTTTTATTTTGGATTGAGTGAAAGTTTACAGGGCACATCATCAACTTCACATTCAATCATTCATATAGCTTGTTTCATTACATTGATTATTATCCC
>NW_006408703.1:4429307-4433479 GCF_000296735.1 Chrysochloris asiatica
CTTTCTTGTCTTCTCAATGATTTTTTGCTTTTTGATGTATGATGTTCTTGATGTCATCCCACAACTCTTCTGGTCTTCGGTCTTTAGTGTTTGATGTATCAAATCTGTTCTTCAGATGATCTCTAAATTCAGGTGGGATATACTCAAGGTCATATTTTGGCTCTTGTGACCTGTTTTCATTTTCTACAGCTTCAATTTGAATCTGCATATATGCAATTGATGGTCTGTTCCACTATCTGCCCCTGGCCTTGTTTAGACTGATGATATGGAACTTTTCCATCATCTCTTTCCACAGTTGTAGTCTATTTGATTTCTATGTATTCCATCTGGTGAGGTCCATGTGTATAGTTGTCTCTTATGCTGTCTAAAAAAGGTGTTTGAAATGAACAAATCATTGGTTTTTCAGAAGTCTATCATGTGATCTCCAGCATCATTTCTATCACCAAAGCCATATTTTCCAACATCTGATCCTTCCTCTTTGTTTCCAAACTTTGCATTCCAATCACCAGTAATGATCAAAACATCTTGATTGCATGTTTGATCAATATCAGATTGAAGAAATTGGTAGAATTCTATTTCATCTTCACTGGCTTTAGTGGTTGGTGCATAACTTTGAATAATAGTAGTATTAACTGGTCTTCCCTGTAGGAGCATGGACATTATCCTATCACAGACAGTGTTGTACCTCATGACTGCTCTGGATATGTTCTTTTTGACAATGAATGCAACACCATTCCTCTTCAATTTGTCATTCTCAGCATAGTAAACCATGCGGTTGTCAGATTCAAAATGACCAATACCAGTCCATTTCAGCTCACTAATGCCTAAGATATCGATGTTTATTTATTCCATTTCATTTTTGACTATTTCTAATTTTCTAAATAAAAAACCCTGGAGTACAAAATAAGGAAACTAATATATTTACTCTGAGAATTTACTTACAACTTTGCATTTTCACCCATTTCCCACCTGTCATCCCCTTTGGTCACTATTTTAATGTTCATACTAGCATTTTATATAGGGTCATGAACATCTTTTTTACTTAGTCTTCATTTCTTTTCTCAAATTTACTCCCATATTATACTTCAGAGACAACCCAAAGCTAACTTTCCTTTCATTTTTTTCTCTCCCTTCCTGCTTTTAAACAATTATATAAAAAGTGGTTATGCACATGGTCCTCATGAAATGGAATACACAAGAATTTTATTGACTACATCTGTGGGAAAAGATGGGAAAGCCAAATACCATAGTCAAAATAAGGCCGGGGAAAACTATGGAACAGAATATCAGTTGATCACATGCAAGTTCAGGTTTAAGATGAAGAAAATTAAAATAAGTTCATGAAAGCCAAAATAGGATCTTGAACATATTCCACCTGAATTTAGAGATTCTTTTGAGAACAGATTTGATGCATTAGACACTGATGACAAAACATCAGAACATTTGTGGGATACGTTTCAGGACACCATACAGGGAAAAAGCAAAAGGTCATTAAAGCTGGAAACTCTAGACCCAGAGAGGGAGAGGGGCTGTGTGCTGATGACCGGGGATGGGGAGAGAAGCAGTTGTGTGGGCGTTAGCCTTTGGTTGGTTGATGATGAATGGAGGGGATTGTAACTATGGCAATGAAATGATATATGATAGGGATGAATGTAAAACTAATGTTTTCCCATGTAAACTATCACGTAATTCGCAATAAAACATTTAAAAAGGTCATTAAAGAGAAATTAATGAAAGAAAACATAAAAATGAATGTCATAAGAGATTTTGACACTTGAACTCTATCATAAAAATGTTAAAGCTAATGAGGAAAAAAAAGAAGAAAATAAAAGAGCTGAACATAAAATTCCAAAGGGCAGCACAAGAAGATAAAGTCAAATGTTATAATGAATTATGCAGAGACCTGGAACAAAAAGCCAAAAGGGTAGCTGAAAGAACTAAAGAAAAGTGCAAGCCTCAACTGTCCATATTAACGGATTCCATGGTAGTATATTGGATTAGGAACTGAGCTGCTAACCATAATGCCAACAGTTCAAATAGTCTCTCTATGGGAGGATGGTGTGACTTTCTACACCAAGAATTATAACCTCCAAAACGTTTGTAGGGTCAATATGAGTCAGAATTAACCCATTGTCAAACAACCACCTTGACCACCATGGACAAAATATTGAATGATGCAAAAAGCAGAGGAAACAAATATGGAAGGTATATATAAAGTCACTATACCAAAAAAGAAATGGCCAATGATCAACTATTTCAAGGTAGTATATTATCAAGAACTGATGGTAATGAACGAAGAAGTTCAAACTGAACTGAAGGCATTGAGGAAAGATAAAGCTCCAGGAACTGATGGAATATAAATTGAAATCTTTCATCAAGTGGATGCAGCACTGCAAAAGTTCACTGGTGTATACCAAGAAATTTGGAAGTCAGCTACATGGAAAACCAACTGGAAAGAAAACATATTTAGATCTTATTCCAAAGAGATTTGACTCAATGCAATATGGAAATCCTTAAGCAATAAGTTCAATACCACATGCAAGTAAAATTTTCCTAAACGTAATTAAAAAATGCCTGCAACAGTACATCCACAAGGAACTGTCAGAAACTCAAGTGGAATTCAAAAGAGGACATGGAACTAGGGATATCATTACTGATGTCACATGGATCTTGGCTGAATGCAGAGAATACCAGAAAGCTGTTACTTGTGCTTTAGTTTTTATGCAATTTTTTTTTATTATTGAAAAGCTATGGATAGCATTATGAAAAATGGGTATTCCAGAACACCTAACTGTGCTCATGAAGAACCTGTGTGTAGACCAAGAGGTAGTCCTTTGAACAGAAGGAGGGGATACTGACTGGCTTAAAATCACAAATGGTGTGTACCAGGGTTGTATTTTTTCACCTTACTTGTTCAATCTTAACACTGAGAAAATAATCTGAGAAACTGGATTATATGAAAAAGAATGTGGCAGCAGGATTGGAGGAAGTTTCATTAAAATATGCAATATGAAATATGCAAATAATGCAACTTTGTTTTCTGGAAGTGAAGATGACTTAAAATACTTACTGATGAAGACCAAATACCACAACTTTCAACATGAATTAAACCTTAATATAAAGAAAACAAAATCTTCACAATCTGATCAATAAATAACATCATGATGAATGGAGAAGAGATTGAAATTGTTGTATTTATTTTGCTTGGATCCACAATCAACACTCATGTAAGCAACAGTCAGCTAAGAAATGAAATGATGAATTGCATTAGGTAAATGTGCTTTCCAAAAGTTCCTTAAAGGGTTCAAGAGCAAAGATATCAGTTTGAAGACTAAGGTGTACTTCATCCAAGCCAGGGTATCTTCAGTAGTTTCAGGTGCATGTTAATGTTGGATAATGAATAAGGAAGACCATAGAATAATTAATGCATCAAAAGTACCATGGACTGCCAGAAGTACTTCTGGAAGAAATAAAACCAGAATGATCTTTAGAAGCAAAGATGGCCAGACTTCATTTCTCATATTTCAGACATATTATCAGGATGGACCAGACCCTAGTGAAGGACATCATGCTTGGTTAATGGGAGGGTCAACAAAAAGAGAAAGACCCAATACCAAGATGGATTGCCACAGTGGCAGCACCAAAGGGATCAAGCATAACAATTGTGAGAATGGCTTAGGACCCAACAGCATTTCGTTCTGTTGTGATAGAGTTGCTTTGATTTAGAACAGATTCAATGGCACCTAACAACAACAACAAACACTCCTAAAGTAGTCCTGCTGTAGTACTGTAGGTTAAGCACTGCATTGCTCACCTCAAGGTTGGTGGTACAAATCCACCAGCTACTCCTTAGAAACCCTATACAGGGTCATTATGAGTTATGACTGACTCTATGGGATTTAACAAGAAAAAAAAATCTCTCTTAAAATGAAAATACTGAATGATACACTTGTTACAAAGCAGTATACAAAGTGACTCAAAGCATATTTGTATAAAAATGCATATACATATAAAATAAATATATGGAGATAATTACTTTTCAGCAAGTAAGGCATCTATTTGTAATTTTTGTATCATTTGTCCTATTTTCTTTTGTTATCCAGTTGTACTAATATAAGCATGCATCACTTTAAGAATAAGATCATCAGCATTTCAAAAATAAATAAATAAAT
>NW_006408703.1:4434056-4447993 GCF_000296735.1 Chrysochloris asiatica
TTTTTTTTTTTTTTTGGTTGTTAGCTGAAACTTCTGTAACTCAGGCTAACACACCACACGTTGTGTAAAGGAAGCTATTACCTGTAAAGCTTGGTAGAACATGTTTGCCTTTCATAGTTACAAATTCCACTGCCTTTAATGTCATCATGTGTCACAATTTTCTATCAAGTTTGCTATCCGCTATTTTCACTGCCACACCACAAATGGATCCGCTATTTTCACTGCCACACCACAAACCCTATAAAGGATCACTATGAGTTGGAACTATCACTCATTTGTCAGTTTGTTGTATTGTGGTGGCTTGCGTGTTGCTAGAATTCTGGAAGCTATGCCACAAGTATTTTCATTATCAGCAGGGTCACCTATGCTGGATAGGTTTAAACTGAGCTTCCAGATCAAGACAGGACAGACTTCAAAAAAGGAGAAATGGAGTCCTTATGAATATCTAGTCACAGGAAACTTATGAATAGCAATGGAAAACTGTCAGCATTGAAATACTGGATATTGAAACATGATGAAAAGTATCAAAATATTATCAGATATATTACCAGAAGATGAGTCATCATATTAGAAGGCAATCAATATATGACTGTGGAAGACCTGCCTCCTCAAGTAGAGATGATGGTGTGATAACAAGAATGGAGTAAACTCTTCAGGACCTTAATTTGCCAATGGGACACAAGTCAAAATGAAGAGAAACAGCTGTGAACACCCATTAATAATTGTGACATGGTATGTATGAAGGATGAATCTATGAAAACTGGAAATTGTCAAAAATAAAATGGAAATCATAAACACTAATACACTAGGAATTAGTGAGCTGGAATGGGCTGATCTTGGCTATTTTGAATCTGAAAATCACATGAGTTACTATGCTTGGACTGACAAATTGAAGACGACTGGCATCTCATTCATTATCAAAAAGAGCATATAAAGGTCTGTCTTGAAGTACAATGCTATTTATGATAGGATAATACCCATAGGCCTACAAGGAAAACCAGATTATACCACTATTATTCATATTCATGCACCAACCATTAAAACCAGCAATGATGAAATTAAAGAATTTCATCAATTTCTACAGTCTGAAATTGATCTTATAAATAAGCAATCAAGATGTATTGATAATTAATGTGATTGGAGTGCAAAGAAAGGCTAGAAACAGAGAGAAGGAACAGTAGTCAGAAAATATGGCCTTGGTGATAGAAATGATGTTGGAGATTGCATGATAGATAGAATTTTGCAAGACCAATGTTTTCTTCATTGTAAATACCTTTTAAACAATAGAAAAAAAAAATGATTATATACATGGACCTCACCAGATGGAACAACCAAAAATCAAGTGGACTTCATTTTGGAGAGAGATTGTGGAAAAACTCCATATCATAAGCCGAAACAAATTCAGGGACAGACTGAGGAACAGATCATAAACTGTTCATATGCAAGTTCAGGCTGAAGCTAAAGAAAATTAAAATAAGTCCATGAGCACTAAAATACGACCTTAAACATATCCCACCTTAATTTAGAGACCATTTCAAGAATAGATTTGATTCATTAGACACTTAAGGCTGACAACCAGAAGAGTTGTGGAATGACATCAAGTGTATCATAAAGGAAGAAGGTAAAAGATCATTGTGGTGGTGGTGGTTATGTGCCGTGGAGTCGGTTCTGACTCACAGAGACCCTGTACAGGGTTTCCAAGGCTGTAAATCTTTACAGGAGCAGAAAGCCTCATCTTTCTCCCATGTAACAGCTGGTAGTTTCAAACTGCTGATCTTGAGGTTCACAGCCAGATTCTTAACCACTACACTACCAGAGCTTAAGAAGACAGAAAAGACGGAAAACACCAAAATGGATGTCAGAACAGACTCTGAAACTTGTTCTCCAGTGTAAAGATCTTGAAGAACTAGGGTGGTCAGAGCACTGAACATAAAGTTCCAAACGTCAGCTTGAGAAGAAAAAAATCAAATATTTTAATGAAATGTGCAAAGACTTGGAGTTAGAAAATAAGTTGGGTAGAACATGCTTAGAATTTCTTAAGATGGAGGAACTGAAGATCCAAGCTTCTACTTGCAATATTGACAGATTCTAGGGGCAACATAATGAATGATGCAAAAAGCATAAAAAGAAGATGGAAGGAATAGCCACTGTACCAAAAAGAAATCGTTGATGTTCAAACATTTCAAGAGGTAACATATGATCAAGAGGCAATGATCCTGAAGGAAGAAGTCCAAGGTGCATTGAAAGCATTGGCAAAGAATAGGGTACTGGGAATTGATGGACTACAAACTGAAATTTTCAACAAACTGATGTGACACTGGAGGCACACATTCATCTATGCCCAGAAATTTGGGAGACAATTATCTAGCCAACTATCTGGAAAAGATACATATTTTTTTGCCCATTCCAAACACAGGTGGCCCAAAGGAATGCCAAAATCATCAAACAATATCATTAATATCATATTCAAGCACACTCTTGCTAAAGATAATGCAAAAAATGCTGCAACCATATATTGATAGAGAATTTCCTGAGGTTTAAGGTAGATTCAGAAGAGGATGTGGAACAAGGGACATCATTGCTTATGTCAGATGGATCTGGATCTTGGCTGAAAGCAGAAGATAACAAAAAGATACTTACCTGTGCTTTACTGACTATGCAAAGGCTTAGTCAATTGATTGTCTGGATCATGACAATCTACAGACAACATTGTAGAGAATGAGTATTCTGGAACAATTAATTGTGCCCATGAAAAACCTGTACATAGACCAAGAGGCAGTTGTGTGAATAGAACAAGGTAACACCAAATGGTTTATAATTAGTAAAGGTGTGCACCAAGGTTGTTTTCTTTTACCATACTTATTCAATTTGTAAGTGGAGCAAATAATCTGAGAAACTGGATTATATGAGGGAAAAAGTGGCATCAGGATTGGAGGTAGACTTATTAACTACCTGTGACATGCAAATAATACAATCTTGCTTGTTGAAAGGGATGAGGACTTATAACACTTATTGATGAAAATCAAAGACCACAGACTTGTTATGCATTGCATCTTAAAAAAACAACAAGCATATCAATGGATAAAAGATTGAAGCTGTCAAAGTCTTCATTTTGCTCGAATCAACCATCAACACTCATGGAAGCAGCAGTCAAAAAATCAAACACATTGCATTAGGCAAATTTGCTGCACAAGACCTCTTTAAAGTGTCCAAGAGCAAAGATGTCAGTTTGAGGTCTAAGGTCTGCCTGATCTAAGCCATGGTATTTTCAATATGCAGGTGAAAGTTGGAGAGTGAAAAAGGAAGACCATAGAAGAATTGATGCATTTTAGTTATCATGTTGGAGGAGCATATTATAAGTACCATGGACTGCCAAAAGAACAAACAAATATGTGTTGGGAGAAGTACACCCAGAGTGCTCCTTGGAAGCAAGTATGGCCAGACTTTGTCTCTTATGCTTCAGACATATTATTATCAGGAGGGACCAGTCTCTAAAGAAGGATATCATATTTGGTAAAATGTACAGTAAGGGAAAAAGAGGAAATGTCCCAATGATATGGATTAGCAAAGTGGCAGCAACAATGGGCTCAGGCTTAGCAAAGATTGTGAGGGTAGCACAGGACTGGGCAGTGTTTTGTTCTGTTGTATTTTGGGTCTCTATGAGTCAGTACTGACTAGATGGCAGCAAACAACAATAAGTCATAACCAGCTTAACAGCACTTAACAACATCAACAACCTCTATCATTATTTACCTTTCAGCTTCAACACACAATAAACTCTGCTTTAAATTTGTCTTATCCAAGTATATTTATTTGTGTTTTCTAGGCTGTTTATAATTTGGTGATATTCTTTTATATCTCACACTAGCAGAATGCTCAATAAGTGTAAAATAATTGTTTGAAATCTGTTTCTATTCTTTGTTTTGGAATAGTTCCCGGACTCTAAATACCTGAGCATGAAAATAATTAAGGTGAAGTACTGAATACAATTGATTTTCTTGTACAAAATATCCAATATGCTCTTTATATTTAGGACACTAAAATAGTTTCCTATGGATAATATTAAAACTCATTCTGTTTCTATGCATATTCTGTATATCATAGTGCTTACATATTTATTTCCACTGATAGTAGAATAAATGTATTCTGCCCATGTTATATAACCACCACCACAACCAACCAAGTTATACATAACTGCATTAAGTTATGACTAAGTTGGAATTGGCTTGCAAACTATGTTTTGATAGATAAGTAATTAGAAGACTAATTATCTTTACTAGTTATGTTGTACTAGAAGCAATTAATATTTTCAGGAACTAGCCACGTAACTCTAGCAAGCAGACAAATATAACTAAAACAATTTGATGAATTTATGATCCAGGGCCAATTTATCTATATTACACAGGGGTACGTATGTTAATTTTTGACACTGAAGAGATAGGTATTGATTTCTAGCTCTTATTTTTAATATGAATTTGTTCATTTATATTCATAAATTCTAAAACAATACAATATTTCATATAAACACATGCAAAGTACAGATGGCATAATTCTTATAACATAAAATTGGATTTGTTCATAAAATTGTTTTCTCTTTAGAAATATATTCTTGGTTTGAGATCAACAAAATATTTTAAATAGTGAAGCCAAAACAGACACTGTAATAATACTAATAAATATTGATAAAACCCTATCACCCTAGCTATATAGAAAGGTTCATGACCTCTGTGTTTAGGATATACCTATCCAATGCTGTTCCATATTTCACTACCAGTGAAACCTTTGATGAAAAGAAAGAAAGGGAAATAAAATGATTCTAGGAGAAAAGATGCCTGATCACAAATAAAATTCTTGTAAAATCATCCTGAGACTGCTCAAGTTACTGACCAGCATCTGTATAACCTCAAGTTACCAAGTAGAACTGAGCAACTTCTATATGTCTGTATGAAGGAAGAAAAAAGGCAAAAGAAGACAGCCAAGGTAGGCAGTTCAAACCCATAGCAACTCTGTATAGGTTTTCTGAGAGTGGCTATGGGTTTGAACTGCCTACCTTGTATTAGAAGTCCAATGTTTATCCTACAGCAACACACCAGGGCTCCTTTATACATATTAGAGTTTAAAATAAAAGTCAAATTAAAATGAGTATGGTCTTTATTTAAGAGCTTGGCTGCTGAGAAATTGGCAATATGAACCCCACCAGAAACACTGTAGTAGAAAAATCTGGGGATATGCTTCTGTAAAGTTTCTTCTTGTTTTGTTTAGTGCTGTAAAATCAATTCTGACTTATAGTGATCCTGAATACGGTTTCCATGGAGCAGCTGGTGAGTTTGAACTACCAACTTTGTGGTTAGCAGTGCAGTGGTTATTCTACAGTGCCACATCAGGAGTCCAAGACTATAGATGGTTAACTCACACTCTATATTTTTAAGATTATTGTAAAAGAAATCAGTTATCTGCAAGCAAGTGAAGTTAAATAAAGAACTGCTAAAAAAATAATTTTTCAATTTTCAATATTCTGGTGCTGACATTGTTCCACTGCAATTCATAATGTTTCAGTGACTAGCTATTTGGAAATAATCTGTCTCTTCTTGTATCCTAGTCTGTCTTCAACTAGAATTTCAGCTGAAACCTGTCCACCATGGGTGACCCTGATGGCATTTAAAATACCCATGGCATAGTTTTCAGAATCACAGCAATATGCAAGCCACCACAGTAAAATAAAATGACAGACAAGATGCATTTTTTTGAAAGCATCAAAAGAAAATGGAATGGTGACATTTTTAAAGAGATGGAAAAATAATTAAAAATTTTATATGGAGAGAAAAGAAACCCAGTATAAGCAAAGCACTGCTTAAGAAGAAGAAAAACGGAAACCTCTCATTCCCTGATTACAAAATTTATTACATGGTTACAGTGGTCAAAACAGGCTGGATACTGGCACAATGAAAGATACATAAATTAATGGAACAGAATTGAGAATACAGAGATTAGCCCTTCCACATATAGCCAACTGATCTTTGACAAAGGGTGAAAATGCATTTAATGGGGAGAAGAAGATGGTCTCTTCAATAGATGGTGATGGCAAACCTAGAAATTGATATGCAAAAGAATTAAACAAAACCTTTACCTCACACCATGTACAAAAACCAACTCAACATGTATTAAAGACCTAAATGTGAATCCCAGAAATATAAAGGCCCTCAGTGAAAAAATACAGACAAATTAAAAGGATCTAACATGGGACACACATAGACTATCAAACGTTGCAAGAATTGCACAAACAAAAGAAGATAAAAATTTAGAAATTAATGTACATCAAAAGATTACAGCAAAAATGTTAAAAGGGAGCCCATAGATTGTGAAAAAATCATGTGCAATGACATAACAGACAAGGGACTAATCTCTAAAATCTATAGAAAACTGCAACACCTCTACAAGAAAAAGACAAATAATACAGTTAAAAAATTGGCACAAGACATGAACAGACACTTCACCAAGGAAGACATTTGGGCAGCCAACAAATATATGAAGACATGTTCACGATCATTAGTCATTAGAGAGATGCAAATCAAAACAATCAAGTCTCTTCTGGACAACCCCCTCCAAGACTGAAACTCAAAGGCACCACACAAACAGCTTTGTAAATTTGCTGGTGACCATATTGGTGTACTGGTGAGTGGAATGGGGAAAGGTAACAATGAAGGTATGAGCTGAGTCTGACCACATTCCATAGACACCCATCGCCCTGGAGATGAGAGAGACAAGAGGAAGGGTTGTTGTTGTTGTTGTCAGGTGCCATCAAGTCGGAACCGACTCATAGTGACCCCATGCACAGCAGAATGAAACAATGTCCGATCCTGGGCCAACCTCACTACTGCTGCCACACTTGAGTCCATCAATAATGCCACCTGGCCAATCCATTTCGTTAGGGGTCTTCCTCTTTTTCTCTGACCCTCCACCTTACCCAGTATGACATCCTTCTCCAGCGATTGTTTCCTCCGGACAATATGTCCAAAGTATGAGAGATGAAGGAAGCTTAGCCGTCTTGGCCTCCAAGGAGTACTCTGGCTGCACTTCTTCCAAAACAGATCTATTGGTTCTTTTGGCAGTCAATGGCACCTTCAGTATTCTCCTCCAACACCACAACTCAAAGGCATCAATTCTTCTACGATCTTCCTTATTCACTGTCCAGCTTTTGCATCCATATGAGGCTATTGAAAACACCATGGCCTGGGTCAGGCACACCTTAGTCCTCAAGCTGACATCTCTGCTCTTCAATACTTTAAAAAGTTCCTGTGCAGCACATTTGCCCAATGCAATGCGTCATCTGATCTCTTGACTGCTGCTTCCGCGAGTGTTGATAGTTGATCCAAGAAGAATGAAGTCCTTGACAACTTCAATCTTTTCTCCATTGATAAGAATGTTGTTTATTGGTCCAGTGGTGAGGATTTTTGTTTTCTTGACATTGAGATGCAATCCATATCAAAGGCTATGCTCTTTGATCTTCTTAAGTAAATGTTTCAAGTCCTCTTCACTTTCAACAAGCAAGGTTGTATCTTCTGCATATAGCAGGTTGTTAATGAGTCTTCCTCCAATCCTGACGCCACGTTTTTCTTCATAGAACCCAGCTTCTCAGATTATTTGCTTAGCATACAGGTTGAATAAGTATGGTGAAAGAATACAACCCTGTCTCACACCTTTCCCAATTTTAAAACATTCAGTGTTCCCATGTTCTGTTCGAACAACTACTTCTTGGTTTAGGTACAGATTTCTCAGAAGCACAATTAAGTGTTCTGGAATACTCATACTTCACAATGTTGTCCATAGCTTGTCATGATCCACACAATTGAAAGCCTTTGTGTAGTCAATAAAGCATAGGTAAACATCCTTCTGGTATTCTCTGCTTTCAGCCAAGATCCATCGGACATCAGCAATGATATCTCTCGAAGGGTTGGTTGTTCCAAAATATGGCGAGACCTGGGGTCTCTTGAGCCCATGGACCAGGGCTAAAGCTGAGAGTGGAGCACCCAGCTGATATAAAATTAGGGGAGACACACAAGAATGCCCAAACTTGCAGATGGTACCCATCTGACATAGTTTCAATGGCTTGAAAATCACAACTCCACTAAAAGAAGGTAAAAATTTTGGTAAAAGAAACAAGTGTAAATTGCTACAATTTTATTTACTTGACCTATACTTGCAAAGCCATTTGAACTGCAAGGTCAGCGGTTCAAGCTCACCAGCTGCTCCTTGGAAACCCTATACAGGGTAACTATGGGTCGGAATCTACTAGACAGCACAACAACAACATACTTATGGATGTAGTAGCTCAAAATAAAAACTGAGAGGGAAGAAGTCTTCATACTACTCCTTCTGTATGCAGGGTTGACAGGGAGAGGCAATTTAGACATTGCTGTTCTTGTTGTCAGGTGCCATTGAGTTGGTACGGACTCATAGCGACCTTATGCACAAAAGAACAAAACACTGCCCGGTTCTGGGCCAACCTCACTATCATTGCCATGCTAGAGCCGATTGATGCTGGCACTTTGCCAATCCATCTCACTGTGAAGTCTTCCTCTTGTTATCTGACCTACCGCCTTAACAAACATGATATCCTTCTCCAGGGACTGGTCCCTCCTGACAGTATGTCTTAAGTATGAGAGATGAAGTTTGGCCATCTTGACCTCCAAGGAACACTCTGGTTGCACTTCTTCCAACACAGACACATAGTGTTTATTCTTTTGTCAGCCTATGGCACTTTCAACATTCTCCTCTGACACTATAATTCAAAAGCATCAATTCTTCTACAGTCTTCCTTATTCACTGTCCAGCTTTCACATGCATATGAGGTTATTAAAAATACCATGGCTTTGGTCAGGTGCATCTTAGTCCTTAAGCAGACATCTTTGCTCTTCAACACTTTATAAAGGTCTTGGTGCAGCAGATTTGCCTAATGCAATACATTGTTTGATTTCTTGACTGCAATTCCATGAGTGTTGATAGTTGATAGAATAAAAAAGAAATCCTTGACAATTTCAATCTTTCCTCCCATTATAAGAATGTTTACTGGTGCAGTGATGAGGTTTTTTTTTTTAATTTACATTGAGATGCAATCTATACTGAAGGCAGTGGTCTTAGATCTTCATCAGTAAGTATTTTAAGTCCTCTTCACTTTCAGCAAGCAAGGCTGTATCATCTGCATATCACAGGTTGTTAATAAGTCTTCCTCCTATCCTGATGCCATGTTTTTCTTCATATAACCCAGCTTCTTAGATTATGTGCTCAGCATACAGATTGAATAAGTATGGTGAAAGAATACAACCATGTCACACACCTTTCTTAATTTTAAACCATTCAGTGTTACCATATTCTGTTCAACTGCCTCTTCGTGCATGTACAGATTCCTCATGATCACAATTAAGTGTTCTGGAATACTCATACTTCACAATGTTGTCAATAGCTTTCATGATCCACACAGTCGAAAACCTTTGAATAGTCAACAAAGCACAGGTAAACATCTTTCTGGTATTATTTCCATTCAGCCAAGATCCATTGTACATCAGTAATGATATCCCTCATTCCATGGCCTCTTCTGAATCTGGCTTGATCCTCTGGACGTTCTCTATCAGTGCATGATTGAAGCCATTTCTGTATTACCTTAAGTAAAACTTTACTCTCATGGGATATCAAAGATATTGTCCTAAGATTTCTGCATTCTGTTGGGTAACCTCTTTGGAATGGGCACAAATATGTATCTCTTCAAATCAGTCAGCCAGATAGCTGTCATCCAAATTTCTTGGCAGAGATGAGTGAGTTCCTCCTGTGACACCTCACTTTCTTGAAAGGATTCAATTTTTATTCCATCAATTCCTGGTGCCTTGTTCTTTGCCAATTCCTTTAATGAACCTTGTACTTCCTCCTTCAGTATCATTGGCCCTTGATCATGTTCTACCTCTTGAAATGGTTGAACATCAACCATTTCCTTTTGATACAGTGAGTCTGTGTATTCCTTCTATCTTATTTTGATGTTTTCATAATTCAATAATTTTCCCAGAGAATCCTTCAGTAACGAAAACTGAGGCTTGAATTTTTTCTTCAGTTCCCCCAGCTTGAGAAATGCTGAGCATGTTCTTCCTATTTGGTTTGTGACTCCAGATCTTTGCATATTTTGTTGTAATATTTGACTTTGTTGTCTTGAACTCACCTTTGAAATTTTCTTTTCAGCTCTTGGACCTCCACATTTCTTCCATTTGCTTTAGCATCTCTACTCTGGAGAGCAAGTTTCAGAATCTCTTCTGACATCCATTTTTATCTTTTCCTTCTTTCTTGTCTTCTTAATGATTTTTTGCTTTCTTTCTGTATGATGTTCATGATGTCATCCCACAACTATTCTGCCATAGTCTCTTTCTGCAGATGTAGTTAATTTGATTTCTATGTATTCCATCTGGCGAGGTTCATGTGTATAATCGTCTGTTATGCTGTCTAAAGAAGCTATTTGAAATCAATAAATTATTGATTTTGCAGAACTCAACATGAGATCTCGAGCATTATTTCTATCACCAAGGCCATATTTTCCAACTTCTGATCCTTCCTCTTTGTTCCCAAACTTTGAATTCCAATCACCAATAATGATCAATATGTTTTGATTGCATGTTTGATCAATTTCAGATTGAAGAATTTGGTAGAATTCTTCTATTTCATCCTTACTGGCTTTAGTGGTTGGTGTGTAAATTTGAATAGTAGTGGTATTAACTGGGCTTACCTGTAGGTGCATGGATAGTATCCTATCACAGACAGCGTTGTACTTCATGACTGATCTGGATATGTTCTTTCTGACAATGAATGTAACACCATCCCTCTTCAAATTGTCTTTCCTGGCATAGTAAACCATGTGGCTGTCAAATTCAAAATGGCCAATATCAGTCCATTTAAGTTCACTAATGCCTAAGATATTGATGTGTGTACATTCCATTTCAATTTCTACAATTTCCAATTATCCTAGAATCATACTTTGTTCATTCCATGTTCTGATTACTAATGGATGCTTACAACTTTTTCTCTTCATTTTGAGTTGTGCCCCATCAGCAAATGAATGGTCCGTGGGCTTTACTCCCGCTGGCTTTACTCCATTCACATCATCATGGTCAATTCTACTTTGAGGAGGCAGCTCTTCCCCAGTCACATTTTGAGTGTCTTCCAACCTGAGGGACTAATTTTCTGGCACTACATCTGACAATGTTTCTCTGCTCTTCATATGGTTTTCAGTGACTTGATATTTTGAAGTAGTTTGTCACTCCTTCTTTCTAGTCTGTCTTCATCTGGAAGCTCATCTAAAATCTGTCCACCATGATTTACCCTGCTGATATTTGAAATACCTGTGGCATTGATTTCAGAATCATAGCAACTCACAAGCCACCACAGAATGACAAACTGACAGTCAAGTGGTGGAACTTAGACATTGGTTAACTTAGACATTAGCCAACTTATACCTTGGCTGACTAAAATGGGGTGGGGGGTGGCTATAAAACCATGAAGTGGCTGGCTTACAAGCTTTCAAGAAGGAGAGTAGTTTCAGAGTGTGTGGGGAAAGGTAGAATCCCCACTGAATAGTTTTCATCTTGTCTAGACAGGTCTGGTGAAAGGAGGTGGGGATAAGATTCTTATGATTCAGTAGTGAGTAGTTGGTATCATGACTAACTGTGATTGTCACAACTGTGAAGGTAGAAGGTTTGTAACATAAAGGGTGGGATGTTAATCTTACATTCCAGGAGCAGAGGACCCTAGACCATCAAGGGAGAAGAGCATGAGCAGAATGTGGAACCCTAACCAAAGTAGCAGTGACACCAGAGATGGATGCAGAGATGAGGACATGGAGATGTAGAGCAGCTGAGCACTCTAGCCTCATGGAAAGAGAAAGATTGTTTAATGGTGTCCAGGAGACAGACTTGTAGAATGTGCCCTTTGGTTGTTTAAATTATTATATATTCCTGAGTGTTTTGGTGTACATCCAACTTCCCCACCCCTCAAAAAATAAGATGGAATGAACACACAGAGGCATTTTCAAAAAGAAAAGGTTGGTGTTCAACCATTTCAAGAGGTAGCATATGATCAAGAGCCAATGATACTGAGGTTCATTGAAGGTACTGGCAAGGAACAAGGATCCTGGAATTGATGAAACACAAATTGAAATCTTTCTACAAAATGATGCAGTACTGCAGGCATATGCTCATCTATGCCAAGAAATTTGGAACAGGACTACCAGGCCTACTGACTGGAAGAGGTCCATATTTGTGTCCATTTGAAACAGAGGTGACCCAACGGAATGTGGAAATCATTGTACACTATCATTAATATCATATGTAAATAAAATTTTGCTAAAGATAATACAAAAACAACTGTAATTATACAATGAGAGATAACTGCCAAAGGTTCAAAGCAGATTCAGAAGAAGACTTGGAACAAAGGATATCATTGCTAATGTCAAATGATCTTAGCTGAAGGTAAAGAATACAAAAAAGATGTTGATCTGTGTTTTGTTGACTATGCAAAGGCCTTCAATTGCATGAATCATGACAAGATATGTACAATATTGTGGAGAATGAGTATTCTGGAACACTCAATTGTGCTCGTGAGGAAACTGTACATAGACCAACAGGCAGTTGTTTGAACAGAACAAGGAAATACTGAATGACTTAAAATTAGGAGAGGTATGCACCAGGGTTGTATTCTTTTACCATACTCATTTAATTTGTATGCTGAGCAAATAATCCGAGAACCTGGATTACATGAAGAAAACAATGGCATCAGAATTAGAGGAAGACTCATTAACAATCTGCAATATGCAGATGATACAACCTTGCTTGCTGAAAGTGAAGAGGACTTAAAATACTTCATTGTGAAGATCAAAGACCACAACCTTCTGTTTGGGTTGTATCTGAATGTAAAGAAATCAAAGATCCTCACCAATGGACCAATAAATAACATCCATATAAATGGAGAAAAGATTGAAATTGTCAAAGATTTAATTTTGCTCAATTAGACCATCATCACTCAGAGGAGCAGTAGTCAATAAATCAAATGATGTATTGCATCAGACAAATCTGCTACATAAGACCTCTTCAAAGTTTTAATACAAAGATGTCAGTTTGAGGGCTAAGATCTTCCTGTTGCAAGCCATGGTACTTCCAATAACCTCATTTGCATGCGAAAGTTGGGGTGTTAGTAAGAAAGAACATAGTAGAATTGATGTATTTGAGTATGGTATTGGAGGAAAATATAAGTACCATGGACTGCCAAAAGAACAAACCAATCTGCGATGGAAGAAGTACAGCCAGAATGCTCCTTGGAAGCCAGGAAGGCCAGAATACAGCTCTCACACTTCGGACGTACTGTCAGAAAGGCCAGTCCCTGGAGGAGTATATCATATTTCATAAAATCTTGGGTTGGAGAAAAAGAGGAAGATTCCCAATAACATGGATTGGCACAGTGGCAGAAGCAACGGACTCAAACATGGCAATGATTGTGAGGTTGGAGCAGGCCAGGCCAGTGTTTCATTCTGTTGTGCCTTGGGTCGTTATGAGTCAGTACTGACTCAACGGCACCTAACAGCAACAATAAAAGTATCAAAGAAATCTTCATTGAATAGAAATATCAAAATGCGAGACTGTTGTATCTCAGCATATTCTCCATCTTGGACTATATTCTTTCAATGACAGTGTGTCTAGCTCTCTAATCCTTCCCCAATTCATAGCAATCCTATAGGACAGAGTCCCCTAGGGGTTCTAATGCTCTAAAATTTTAAGAAAGAAGACCCATACATCTTTATTCTGTGAAGTGGCCAACCTTTCAGTTATCAGACTAGTGACTTAACCATTGCACCATGAGAGCACCTACTGTCACCATAAGAAGGGTAAGAAAATTGGGGATAGAAACAAATG
>NW_006408703.1:4448093-4453224 GCF_000296735.1 Chrysochloris asiatica
CATAGCAATAATTATTAGGGAAAAGACTCCTGATAATCCTAATTAGATTTAATATACATTGCATTTTAAAAATAGATGCCTAGTCATATGCTTTATATTTTACTTTATAGTAGCATTTCTAAAATTGTGCTTTACAGAAGTTCTAAAACATAAATGCCTAAAAGACAGCATTAAAGGTAAAAAGATTTCCTTACCAAACATTTTCTCAGTGATTTAAATATAGTTACATTTATGGTTCTCTTAATAAGAATGACTGGAAAACAAATTTCCTCAATTCATTTGATTTTTACTTGGGAAAAAAATTTACTGGATTACATAATAAAATGTTATTACCTTTTGCTCTGTAATAACATTTAAGGAAATACTGCTTTCTTTCATGTTTCACTTTACAGAGTACCCTGTATTGGTAATCTTATTCTTAACAATTCACTTATAAAGTGTCTAGCTCAGTGTTTCTCATTTGGTGCATGGTTGTGTTTCAGGTGAATGCAGTCATCTATGTGCAGAATGGTTTCTTCACCAAAGGGCCTTTAGTACTCCTGTTCCTGCCCATCAAATACCAATAGTTACTCCCAGTCACTGAAACCACTCTAAATCTGTGCACCTGTAAGCTATACCTATTCCTCCCTTATTGACTATCTTCTTAACAGACATTTCAAATTTATGACTATAGCAAAAAACTACTGTTCAACTATTTTGTATGTAAACAACATACACTTGGCAATAAGAATTACAGAAGTGAGGTGTGAATAACTCTGGTGTTATAGCTAAGGTCATGTGTCAGTTTGTCTGGATCATGAATCCTAGTGGTTAGCAGTTATGTAATGATGAGATTTGGCAATTAGGTAATTTTGTAATTTGGCCGTTATATTAGGATATAATCATCCTTGTTTATAATCTGATGTAGTCATTTTTCATATCGCCATGGTTTATAATATTTATATTCAGCTCTATAATTATAATTTTATTGATCTACATAATCATATTTCAATATATACTCCCAACATAATTAATTCCTAAAAGTTTTCCTAGAATTTTGTAATTTGAATTAAAACATCAAATTATTACTGGCATTGAGATAAAAAAAATATATTTGGAGTATCTGGTACTACAATAAAAATGTCATTTTATATTTTATCTTATATTTTATTTAATATAATTATCTGACATAATTTATCTGTGAGATTCTTTTCTGTAACGGGAAACAAAAATACTCACAGATATAGTACTTTGATTTTCATACATGCAAAAGAAAACTTGATATTGAAAATAGATGAAATTGATTTAAAACAAATGTTATTTGGTCTAACGTCAAGAAATACATTATGTTTCTTTCAGCTGCATGTATTTAATCACCATTTTAGGGCAGAGCCTTAAAACAACAATTCACTTTTAAAGTAATGTTGATCCTTCATCAGAATTTTGTTTTATGGTTCTATAGCCTGGTGTGGCATTGTGGGTTAATATACTGGACTGCAAAGTTTGTTTGAGCCACAAGGTCTAGCAGTTTAAGCTTACCAGTCACTCTGTGGAAATCCTATGCAGGGTCTCTATGGGTCAGAACTGACTCAATGGGACTTACCAATAACAACAACAACATATGCTTTATATAATCCCTGGTGTGGTACTTTGGGTTAATGCACTGGACTGCAAAGTTGGTTTGAACAGCACGGTTGGCAATTCAAGTTCATTATCTACTCCCTAGAAACCCCATACAGGGTCACTGTGGGTCAGAACCAACTTGATGGTACTTAACAACAACAAATATGCTTAATAACATCAATATACTTTTGGAGGGAGGCTATTTCTTGCATATACATCATAACCTCCAACCAATAACGGCCTGGGCCATGGTACTACTGGTTGGTAAATCAACTGGCAGCATGGGATACTTCTCTCATCATTACCTGAGCTTACAATTGACTTTCTTTTAGCTACTTGTGTTCAAGGACAATTTGCTTTATCAGTAAACACCCTACATGCTGTCCTTGCAGGGACAAGTTAGATAAATTGTATTCAGAAAGATTGGTGAAAGAGAGACAGTTTAATGCTGGTTGTCTTTTCAGATTTAATCATGGGTTAAAGTAAGCACTATGTTCTCTCAGTAGTACTTACGGTACACACACTACTAGAAAAGATCATGGCAGAAACTAAGATACAAAATATCACACCAATTTTGGCATAGTTGTATGAAGTTATTAATAAAATATAAAGAAAAATGGAAAATCTAGGCAAATGCTAATCTGTACAGAAATTTGTGATAATAGTCATACAATGAAGTTGTCCTAGGCAATTAAGACATATTTTATATGTATTCAATGTTCATCTAGTTTCCAGATTAAGTAATTACTGGCCTTTCTCCCAGAGATATTATATCCATTTTTGTCTTCTATTCTTTCTTTCTCAATCCTCTGGTACCACTGAACCCTGCAATTTCTTTTCCATGCTTTATTTTCATACATATCTCTGGAGATAACTCAATCTTCCACACTTTCACAATTTCTTACCTTGTGCTCTCTGAAATTTACAATTAATCCTCAGTCTCTTCTCTGATGCCTATTCCACATTTTACCACAAATTAAAACAGGACTGTCACTTGAAATCGCCTGGAATAATGATTGCTTCTCCTCACTTCCTATGTGTAGAATCTCAAGACTTCAACAGGTGGCCTTTGGGGCTTCCAAACTACTTTTATAGCAACTGCCCTAAACAAAATTCTAAATTCTCAAGGTTCATGACATCTAACTATACAACTTAATCTCCTTTCTTGTCCCACCATGGATAGACCTCATTTACTGATGACCTGTTATGAGTGAACATATTTTCAAAGGGTTCTGAGGAATCCATGCATATTCCTGTGAAAGATAATTCCTTACAGGCGTCTTAAACCATGTTGAATAAAGATGAGATGATTAAGAAATTAGAATAAAAACTTTGAACTTTAATTTATTTGAACATTACTTCATAAGACTAAAAATATATGATTGTAGATGTAATTCTTTGATTTTAGTGTTTTTAGATTTGATTTTTAACTCTAAAGATGATTACATTTTGAAACTTTTTTTTCCTACTGGGATTAATTTGGGAATATTATATTTGAATTTGAAGCAAACTGTTGGCCTTTTAGTACTTGTGTGTCTTTATGCATTTGAAGTGTCTTAATATTGCTATTTAATCATATTTTATTATCTCTGAGGGACTATATTTATTTGGTAGCATAGTGGTTACGAATCGGGCTGCAAACCTTAAGGTCAGCAGTTTGAAACTATCAGCTGCTCTGCGGGAGAAAGATGAGGCTTTCTACTCCCGTAAAGATTTACACCCTCGGAAACCCTGTACAGGGTCGCTATGGGTCGGAACCGACTCAACGGCACATAACAACAAGGGTGTTTTTCTAGAGAAAAGGGTAAACTTAGACTTTTAAATTGTTTGTCAAAATGTGTTTTTACTACTTAAAATAATTAAAAATTAAAATGGATTCATTTTTTTAGAATTAAAATATTAGAATAAAAATTTGATTTCAGTGCCCCATAAAATCACTAGTCTAGATTTTTTTTTAACACTTCTTCCATTTCACGTAATTAGGAACAGTCTCACGTATGTGCCCAACGGCAAGAGACGGCTGAGTTCTGTAGCTGTTTATACATCTAACAGAAACCTACATTATATTTTCAATAACATGTTTAAACAATTTTACTTTTTATTTCTCAATATTTCTTATAATTTTAACATCACAAATGAACTTAAAAACTGGAGTTCACTAATAATTTGGAGCTAAAAATTTCAGGCTGTATGAGATATTATTTTTTCTAAGAAATTTATTTTCAACTTTAAGAATTTATGAGTTTTATCACATTCTAAAATATAAACAAGGTGATTTAATCTCCTTGGGGTCCATAATGATTTATTCAACTCAACTAAAACTAATTAAGATAAAATAATTAATTATTTATGTTTTATAGAAAAGCACCTATTCTATTTACCATTTAAATCATATTTGTTGTTCCTTTATAGGTAACATAAACCATATTGAAAATAAAATATATCTTAAAAGGCAATCACTGGACAACTTTTATTTTAAAAAACAGAAAATTATGTAATGTCCATTAAGTGCACTGAGACCACAAATTTTTACAAAATCATTAAGCCTGGATCTTAGAATAATAGATTGTGTTTTCTAGTCTATGTACAAAGAGGTGATAAGAAGTAAATAAAATATACTTAAAACATGATTTATTTTTTTTCTGTTGAGGTCAATTAATTTTCAGACATATCTGCTTAATTTTCTTTATTGTGGAAGATTAGAAATAGATGCTTGAATTGGAATAATAATAAGTAAATATTTCTAACCAAAACTCTGGATATTTTATAGAATTTTATAATTTTTACTCTCTTACTTAGACTTTGTGTTAATATTAAAAGAAAAACTGAGGTAAACACTATATCTTTTTTTTTTAACTAAACAGAGTAATTTGGAAATAGATTGATAACTCTATTAAGAGATAAAAAAATTTTGCATACTATATTGCTACTTAAGAGAATTATTTTTTAAACAGTCAGCATCATTAGCTTAAATTAAAATATGATGCACATTATTTAGAATTTAAAACATTTATAAATATGCATTCAACCTTTTCTTTATTTTCTCAAAGTTTTAAAAGTCTAAACCTCAGTACTATCTTTGCTTTCTTTACTTATTTACAGGTACTCTCCTTTCTGTAACTGTGAATATTATCTTTGGAAGGATATATACACACTATATCTAGTCTTTCCACACTCTTTTTTATTTTGGTTTACATCTGGGTAAATCAATGAATAAACATGCATTTTATCAGCCATTTTTATCCTTAGATATTGGGATAACTTTTGACCTTACTATCATCGCCTTGGAGTCCTGGTGTGGCGCTATGGGTTAATGCGCCAGACTACAAAGTCGTTTGAACTGCATGGTTGGTGGTTCAAGCTCACCAGCTGCTCCTTGGGAACCCTATTCAGTGTCGCTATGGGTCGTAATCGACTCGACAACAACAACATCATTGCCTTATTAATACTCTTGTTTCATTTATTCTGTAGTTTTCGGAACTTCCAGAGGTTCAAGCTGGATTCAGAAGAGGCCGTGGAACGAGAGATA
>NW_006408703.1:4454224-4454867 GCF_000296735.1 Chrysochloris asiatica
CAGGATCGAACATTGTTTCGTTCTGCTGTGCATAGGGTCGCTATGAGTCGGTCCCGACTCGATGGCACCTGACAACAACAACAACAACAACAACACTTTTCTCTCCATTCCTTCTCTCTCTCTTGTCAGGGCACTCTCTTAAATACCTATCTCCAAGATTACTTTCATATTTATTGTCATTGTTTTCTATGGAGTCAATTCTGACTGATAGTGACCCTATGAAGGTAAGAGTAGAACTTCCTCATAGCGTTTCATAGATTAATTTTTATAGGAGATCACTTGGTTTCTTGATCCACAGAACTGCTTGGTGGATTCAAACAACCCACCTTTCAGTTATCAACTTTCCCATAGTATTCATACTGTTGCTGCTATTAACTGCCATCAAGTGGGTTCCGACTCATAGCATAGGATTTCAAGCTGGGTTTGAACTGCCAACCTTGTGGACTGCAGTCCAATGCTGGTCCTACAGCACCACAGTGTTGTTGCTAATAATCGGGAAGTTGGTTCCGACCAATAACGACCTTGCATGATGTTTCTAGAGCATTAACCCACAGGGCCACATCAGAACTCCACTAGGTCTCCAGTAATTTTCTGATCTATCCTGAACTCTAGTTTTATATATCTGTCTCATCAATATACTAAA
>NW_006408703.1:4455256-4456106 GCF_000296735.1 Chrysochloris asiatica
CCTATTTTATTTCATTTCATTGCAATGATTACAATCCCCTTTATGCATCATCATTCAATAGTATTTGCTTCTATTCCCTCATTTTTGTTTTTGTTTTGGATGTACACAAAAACACTAAGAAATATGTAATCATTCAAACGCACAAAGTTCAAACCCTGCAAGCCTACTCCCACCCCCACCCCACACCTCGCCCATCCCAACGCTAGCAAACAGCCAAAAGCCATTCTCCCTCCATGAATCTAGAGTCACCAGCTGCTCCATTTCACCATGTCATCATCTCTGTCACCATCTCTGGCATTGCTGCTTCTCTGAATCTGGTCACACACTCAACTCCTGCTTTTATCTATGGTCCCAGAGTCCTCTGCTCCTGGACTGCAAGAACAACCATTCCCTTCTTTTTGCTGCAAAATTGTCTACCTTTACAGTTGTAACAATCACAATCAGTCAAGCTAACCATTGATCACTATTGATCCATGATAATCCCATCCCCATCTCCTTTCACCAGCCCCATCTGTTGCTTTTGTTAGGTGCCGTCGAATTGGGACCAACTTACAGTGACCTTACACACAGCAGAATGAAACTGCCCTATTTTGGGCCAACTTCACTATTGTTGCCACACTTGAGGCCATCAATGCTTCTTCTTGGCCAATCCATCTCTTTGAGGGTCTTCTTATTTTCTCTAAACCTCCACCTTACCAAACATGATATCCTTCCCAGCGACTGGTCCCTCCTGACAATATGCCTGAATATGAGAGACGAAGTTTGGCCTTCTGGACCTCCAAGGAGCACTCTGGCTGCACCTCTTCCAACATGGATCTGTTGGTTCTTTTGGCAACCCATGGTACTTTCA
>NW_006408703.1:4456206-4465823 GCF_000296735.1 Chrysochloris asiatica
AAGCCTTTACATAGTCAATAAAGCACAGGTAAACATCTTTCTGATATTCTCTGCTTTCAGTCAAGATCCATCAGACATCAGAAATGATATCCCTCGTTCCACTGCCTCGTCTGAAGCTGTCGTGAATCTCTGGAAGTTCTCTGTCAAGGTATGCTTGCAGCCACCTCTGTATTGTTGTTGTTGTTGTTGTTGTTAAATGCTGTCGAGTCAGTTCTGACCTATAGCGACCCTCTAGAGGGTTTCCAAGGAGCGCCTGGTGAGCTTGAACCACCAACTTTACAGTTCAAACTGACTTTTTAGTCTAACGCATTAATCCACAGTGCCACACCATTATCTTTAGTAAAATTTTATTCGCATGGGATATCCAAGAGATTGTCCAATGATTTCCGAATTCCTTTGGGTCGCTTCTCTTTGGAATGGGCACAAATATGGATCTCTTCCAATCAGTTGGCCAGATAGTCGTCTTCCAAATTTCTTGACACAGATGAGTGAGTGCCTTCTGTGCCGCCTCACTTTCTTGAAAGATTTCCATTTTTATTCCATTAATTCCTGGTGCCTTGTTCTTTGCCAATTCCCTCAATGCACCTTGGACTTCCTCCTTCAGTATCACTGGCTCTTGATCATATACTACCTCTTGAAATGTTTGAACAGTAACCATTTCCTTTTGGTAGTGACTCTGTGTATTCCTTCTAGCTTCTCTTGATGCTTTCTGCTTCATTCAATAATTTGCCCAGAGAAGATTTCAATAATGAAAGTCAAGGCTTAATTTTTTTCTTCAGTTCCCCCACCTTGAAAAATGCTGAGTGTGTTCTTCTTTTTTGGTTTTCTGTCTCCTGATCTTTACACATTTTATTGTAATATTTAATTTTATCTTCTCTAGCTGATCTTTGAAATTTTCTGTTCAGCTCTTAGACCTCCTCATTTCTTCCATTTGCTTTAGCATCTCTACTCTGGAGACCAAGTTTCAGTTTCTCTTCTTACATCCATTTTGACCTTTTCCTTCTTTCTTGTCTTCTTAATTACTTTGCCTTTCTTCAGGTATGATGTTCTTGATGTCATCCCACAACTCTTATGGTGTTCAATCTTTAGTGTTTAATGTATCAAATCTGTTCTTTGAATGATCTCTAAATGCAGGTGGGATATATTCAAGGTCAAATAATGGCTTTCACAGATTGTTTTCATTTTCTTCAGCTTCAGTTTGAATTTGCATATGAGTAATTGATAGTCTGTTCCACAGTCTGTCCTTGGCCTTGTTTTGACTGATGATGTGGAGCTTTTCCATTGTCTCTTTCCGCAGATGTAGTCAATTTGATTTCTATGTATTCCATCCTGTGAGGTCCATGTGTATATTCATCTTTTATGCTGTCTAAAGAAGGTATTTGAAATGAACAAATCATTGATTTTGCAGATTTCTATCATTCATTCTCCAGCATCATTTCTATCACCAAAACCATATTTTCCAACTACTGATCCTTTCTCTTTGCTCTCAACCTTTGCATTCCAATCACCAGTAATGATCAATACATCTAGACTGCATTTTTGACCAATTTCAGATTGAAGCAGTTGGTAGAATTCTTCAATTTCATCCTCACTGGCTTTAGTGGTTTGTGCATAAATTTGAATAATAGTGGTGTTAACTAGGCTTCCCTATAGCCTCATGGATATTATACTATCACAGACAGCACTGTACCTCATGACTGATCTGGATATGTTCATTTTGACAATGAATGCAACACCATTCTACTTTAATTTGTCATTCCTGGCATAGTAAATTATATGGTTGTCAGATTCAAAATAGCCAATACCAGTTCATTTCAGCTTACTAATGCCTAAGATATTGATGTTTGTGCATTCCATTTCACTTTGACAATTTCCAATTTTCCCAGATTCACACTTCGTACATTCCATGTTCTGAGTTTCAATGGATGTTTACAGCTGTTTCTCTTCATTTTGAGTTGTGCCCCATCAGCAAATGAAGGTCCCACGGGCTTTTCTCCCATGGGCTTTACTCCATTCACGTCATCACAGTCAGCTCTACTTTAAGGAGGCAGCTCTTCCCCAGTTGCATTTTGAGTACCTTACAACCTGAGGGGCTCATTTTCCGGCACTATATCTGACAGTGTTTCTCTGCTATTCATAAGGTTTTCAGTGACTAAATATTTAGTAGTAGTTTGTCACTCCTTTTTCCTAGTCTGTCTTCATCTGGAATGTTATCTGAAACCTGTCCACGATGGGTGACCCTGCTGGTATCTAAAATACCAGTGGCATAGCTTTTAGAATTATAGCAACTCACAAGCCACCACAGTATGACAAACTGACAGATGAGTGGTGGAGCCCATCTAGATAGACTGAAAACCACTAAGTGGCGATTCTACCTTCTCCCGCACCCTCTGAAACTAAAATCCCTCTTGAAAACTTGTAAGCCAGGCACTTTGTGCCTTTATTGAACACCCCCACCCCATTTTAGGTAGCCAATACCTAAGTTGTCCGTCTCTATCAACCCTGTGTACAGAGGGAATGAGAATGATCCTTGCCATACAGTGATTGATTTTTTTTTTTTTTTTCCTTCTGAAACAATACAGGGAGAACAAGAGTCAGAACAAGAGGAAACAAAGTATGAGACTAATTACGTCATGAACTACTAACCCCTTTGCCATGATATCAAAAATCTGATGGTACCTCGTTACTATTACTCTATGTTTTGATCAAAGATTCTACAGAAGAATCTTGACCAAAAGTAGGAAAATAAAGAAGAGATTTTAAATTCTTATGAAATCCCTATTTTTCTAGAGCCATGGAGTGTAGATAAACCCTAAACCTTTAATTCTTACATGATATTTAAACTTTAAAACAAAGTCTTCAATACCAAAGAATAATTTATCTTAACTAGTAATAAATGTATGCTTTGAGCAATGATTTGTTTTGCTGTTTTTTGCATGGGATCAAATCTACAACAGAAACTCAAAAGATTATATACAAAGTTAAACAGCAGTGGATTTATATTAATGGGGAAGCAATAATAAAAAAACTTGAAGAATGTAATGAACTATACGTGTAGAAATCCTTGAATTGGCGTACATTCTGCAAACTATATTTTTAACAGCAGCAATAAATAAGAAGTAAATTATTTTTAAAACATTGTGTGACCCTGGTATACTACTCATTTTCTTTCTTTAAGTTACCTGAATGGCTCAATTTGAGGGTTTTATTTAGTAAAATTGAAAGTGATTTGCAATCTAATTCTGCAATCAAATTATAGATTTATGAATCATCTATACCCCTTCCCAAGCACTCCCTTCTCATTCAAACAAAAAGAAATGGTGTACTGAACTTCTACCCTCACACTCACACTTCCCTCCTGCATTTATGACTTGCTGGCTGATCAATGCTGTAAGACACAATGCCCAAGCTATTAGTGCATATTTATTGCATGTTAGAGATAATTGGAATAAGTTGTCCACTTTCCAATAAACATGCCAACAACTTGGAAAGGATTGTAGAGAAGTAAACATTTTAGACAATTAAAAAAAAAAAAAAAAAGAGCTAAAAGCATTTTAGAGCATTACACAACAAATTAAAAGATCATATTTTTAATGTATGAACTAAAAACACAAAAATGAGAACAGTTTATCTAATAATAGAAATGGAAATGGCACTGGATACTAATTAAATCAAAAATTGTGAATTTTTTTTTTAAATTCTTAGACACTGTTGTAATGTTCCTGGCTTGCATGGCTACAATTAATATTTCTGACAAATGAGTCTACTAAAGATACAAAAGTGATTTTTCCCATAGACTAAGATGACCTTGTTTTTTATGTGTCTCATGATATACATAAATAAGTCCATAAGTGAAACATCTTATTCTCTAGTAAATTTCAGAAGCCAACAAAAGCATACCTTAAAATTTTAGAATACAATAAAGTTCTAAAAACAATACTTAGAAGACTCTACTTTTATATTAAAGTTGATTTTTCACCAACTCCACATAGCATTGAACTTCAAAAAATTATATTATATATATAACATTGATGCTAAGAGCCGTCAGTCTATTCTGACTCACAGCGACCCTGTATAGGGTTTTCAAGGAGCAGCTGATGGGTTTGAAATGCCAACCTGTGGCTCAAATTCCAGTGCTGATACTGCAGCTCCACATCAAGGGATAAGGACTGGACTTTGAACCGCAAGGTAAGTGAGTGGTGTTCAAATTCACCAGCAGCTCCTTGGAAATCCTGTACAGAATTGCTATGAGTTAGAACTAACTCTATGGCACTGAACAACAAAAATACATCTTCTCTGAAAATAAATGCATTTGCCTGTTTTAAGGAATCCTCATGTGGCACTGCGGGTTAATGTGCTGGACTTCAAGGTCTCTTTGAACCACAAGATCAGCAATTCAAGCTCACTGGCTGCCACTCAGAAACCCTATACAGGGTCACTGTGAGTTGGAATTCACTCAACAGCACTTAGCAACAACAACAACAATAAGGCGGAGTCCTGATGTGGTGCTGTGGATAAAGCACTGGACTGCAAGGTTTGAACCACAAGATCAGTGGTTCAAACCCACCAACTGCTCCTTGGAAGCCCTATATGGGTCATTATGAGTCGGAACTGACTTGACGACACTAATCAACAACAATAAGAAGTTATATATTACACATCTCTCTCATAGTACTTCTGGTATTCCAAAAAGAGATGGTGTCAGACACACTACTGCACTATAAGCCTCAACCTGAAGTCAATTGGCTCTAGCTCTGTGGATTAGCAAACTAGCTTCCCCAGTTAACAGCCTGGAGACACCCCACTCTGCAAACAATCCTTCTGCCCAACGTTACTCAGCTTTAGTTGCTCCATGGACTGGAAAGCCCATTGCTCCATCTCATGTTCTGGTTCTTGTTTCTACTGCTGCCGCTCCTCTGCCACTCTTCCATTGATACAACATTCTGTTCCTGATTTGAGCATATTCAATGCAAAGTCATCTTCCATTCCAAAGGATGTATTCCATACCTGGCTCATTTTTGATGGTAGTGATATCCTGCATTTATGTTTCTGAGATGGCTCTTTTGATACTTTTAGAATTTCTAAGTTTTTATAATCACATTGAACTCTGTTAACCTCTCACAATTACATCATAAAATTCTATCAGCATTTTTTCCCACCTTCTTTTACCCAGACCCACCAATGCAAAAGTGTTGTTTGGTGGGGTTTACAAAGACTAAGAATTATTTAATGTCGTTTCTAGAAATAGAAACATTAAGTAATTCATTACACTTCAGTACATAAATTTCAATTTCTTCAATGTTGATGATATTTAACTAAAAGAGCAAAAGTATTAAGGTTTCTTTTGATCACTGGCAGTATAGAACTATCCTCATGTATGGAATAGAATAGAGAATAATTTGTAAGCCAATTACATTTTTAAGAGCTAAAGATTGTACAAAACTCTACTTTTGCAATAAAACCATTGTCTTTCAGTTCATATAGCAAATGTTTGCTCTCTATCTACCCATCAATCTAACTATCATCTGTGTATCTGTCTATCCATCTATACGCTGTCCATTCATTTATCTATCTTTTAGAGAGATTACACAAAGGTAGCATTATGGATATATATGTGACATTCAGAATTCCATTACTGACTCAGTGTATAATCCTAAGGAAACCATGTTCTCCTTGCAATAGCTAAAAAGTTATGATTAGAATTATGCTCAGATAGGTTTTCTTTGACATTCAACTGTAAGCTTTCTATCTCCTTCTCCAATCTGTATTAATATTAATGTAATAGCCCTACCTGACCCATAGCTATAGGCATTCTAATTGAATCTGCATCTTCTATCCACAATACCACCATTCTCAGGGATAAGAAATTAGCTTCTTATTCAGAGAAATAAAGATCTGCCACATTTCACTCCACTTTAAAGAAAGGGGGTGGGGGAACAGTCAGGAGAGTAGAAAAATTTTAGATCCTGAGAGCCAAGGTCAAGAAAGGTGGATATAAAAGGAAAGAAAGGAACAAAGGTAGTTTGCAGTAAATATGGTGAGATACCATGAAATAGATCTGAAGTTAAGCAAGAGGTCATATATAACAAGCTTTTCTCATTAAATTCAAATTCTTATTATGTAACTTGAAAATGACAATGAACAAGAGCAAGAACTATTCAGCTAGAAATTTATTGCCCATGTATATATAGGTGTGTGTTTTCCTGTGTTGTGCATGTGTGTGTTGTGTGCGTATGTATATGTGTAAACTTTGGTTAACTGCTTTCATTTGTTTGGCTGCTTATTTTGACTCAATGTATATTTCTGGATCTACAACCTTTCTTCTCACATTTTTTAGCCTATCCTTCTAAGTTTCTTATGACCAAGAAGAGAGATGTGCAAAACAAAACAAAAAATACATATACATATATATTTCTTCTGTGGAAAATTTCAAGGACAACTACCTTTCTGCTGGATAATACGGCTGTCATACACCTCATGGGAGTAACTCTCCCTTACATTGTGGAAATAACTTCTGTGCTTGCTACACACAAATAAGGTTGTAAGAAAGTAAACATATTAAAATCTAACTTGCTCTCAGGAGGCATAATAACAATTTTAAAGCCAAGAAAATCACAGGAAAGGTACAAGTGTTCACATAAGTACACAAAAGTTTTAAAATAATACTACAGAAAAACAACTTTTTCATAAATGACTTAATGTAGGCCTTGGGCTATCAGACAAACCTAAATACTGAGCACAGAATCATAAAAGATATACAAATATTCAGATCTTAGAAAGCATTAAAATGTAGACATTTTAACAATAAATATCCATCTCTAGTTTTCTCTCTATATAAGGAATTAGACATACCATATTATAAGACATTTTGAAACATAAAACAAGAAAAGAAAGACTTTCTAACCTATAGCCAACATATTTTCCCCATCATTGCATGTCATGCTGATCTGCCTTTATCTGCCAACCATTCAGTCTTCTACTACAGGCAAGATTTCCTTTGCTTAGGTTCCTTTCAGTTGAGCATTTCAACTGCCAACTATCTTGGCTGTATATCTGTAGTCTGCCAGTTTTTGTCTTGAACCATGTGTAACAAATCCTATATACTTGATTTTTTAAAGCTTCCAGAGATCGCTGTTTGCAATTCAAACAAAAAGGAATAGAATATATTAGTTGATAGGCTTTTTTTTTTTTTTTTCTTAAAGGAAGAAATTTTAGTAAGGATGAAGTTTTAAATCCAACTGAAATTCAATCATTCGACAAAATGACTCACTTCAATCTAGGTAAATTTTTGCTTTCATTGTCATAGTCTCCATTGAAGCTTCCAGACATATTCAAAATTTTTATAGCATTTTATAAAATACAAAATAAGTTTTCCAATTTCATGAAAAGATAAAAGTAGATATACTAATCTTAAATGAATTTCAACTATTTTCTAAAAGTTTGGAGACTATAATATATTTCTTCAGAGTTCTGTTGTGGCACTATAAGATAAGTACTGGACTGCTAACAATAAGGTTAGCAGTTCAAATGTGTCACTCAGTTACTCTTTGGAAACCCTATGTAGGATATGACTCAGAATTGACTAAATAGCATTTAAACAACAAAAACCAGAATACATTTCCTATGTTTACCTACCTCTGTTATTTTTTCTCTGATGCGACTGATAAGATAGAACAATAACAACAATATGTTTCTTATGTCTACCTAATTTTCTTTGGTGCAATTGATAAGAGAGTAGAAATAGAGAAGCATATCATATTATTTACCATGCTGTTAACAAATGCTATCGAAGCAATTGAAACTCATGACGACCACATGTGACAGAGGAAATCTTCCACATAGAGTTTTCTTGGTTCCAATCTTTACAAAAACAGCTTTCTAGGTCTTTCTCCTGCAGAGCTACTGGATAGTTTTGAATCAGTAATATTTTAGCAAACAGCCTAGTATGTCACCAGGAAGTCCTTATACACCTTAATTTTAGCTAACTAATACCTGTGTTGAGCTTCTAACATATTTGTTGTTGTTGTTATGTGCTGTGGAGTCGGTTCTGACTCATAGCTACCCTGTACAGGGTTTCCGAGGCCGTAAATCTTTACGGGAGCAGAAAGCCTCATCTTTCTCCCATGGAACAGCTGACAGTTTCGAACTGCTGTCCCTGAGGTTTACAGCCCGATTTGTAACCACTACACTACCAGAGCTCCTTTCTAACATATAGAACTATACAATAATTGAATTGTTTAATGTGAAACCACTACAGTTGTATTAATGAAAAACTAATACTTTTTCTTAAAGAAAATTTGAAAATTGGTTTGTTGACATAGATTGTAGTTCCATTAATATGATTATAGTAATAATGTTATTAATATGATTATAATTGTTTATTTGTGTAACTATTTAAAGACCAGAGATCGAGATTAAGTAATTTATGCCTACTAATAATCTTATCCACCACTCGTCTGTCATTTTGTAGTACTGTGGTGGCTTGTGGGCTGTTGTGATTCTGTAAGCTATGCCACTGGTATTTTAAATATCAGCAGGGTCACCCATGGTGGACAGGTTTCAGATGACCTTCCAGATGAAGACAGACTAGGAAGAAGGAGTGACGAACTACTTCCAAATATTTAGTCACCGAAAATCTTATGAATAGCAGACAAACACTGAGATATAATGCCAGGAAATGAGCCCCTCAGATTGGAAGGCACTAAAAATATGACTGGGGAAGAGTTGCCTCCTCAGAGTAGAGTTGACCATGATGACGTGAATGCAGTAAAGCCTGTGAGAGAAAAGCCCATGGGACCTTCATTTGCTGATTGGGCATAACTCAAAATGAAGAGAAACAGCTGTAAACATCCATTGAAATGTTTTCAAGAAAGTGAGGTGGCACAAGAGGCACTCAATAAAATGTTTACCTGTGCTTTATTGACTACGCTAAGGCTTTCGATTGTGTGGATCATGACAAGCTATGGACAACATTACAAAATATGAGTACTTATTCAACCTGTATGCTTAGCAAATAATCCAAGAAGCTGGGTTATACGAAGAAAAATGTGGCATCAGCATTGGAGGAAGACTCATTAACAACCTGCGATATGCAGATGATACAACCTTGCTTGCTGAAAGTGAACAGGACTTAAAACATTTACTGATGTAGATCAAAGAGCACAGCCTTTGGTAAGGATTACATCTCAATGGTAAGAAAACAAAATCCTCACCACTGCACTTATAAACAACATTCTTATCAACGGAGAAAAGACTGAAATTGTCAAGGACTTCATTCTTCTTGGATCAACTATCAATACTCACAGAAGCAGCAGTCAGGAAATCAACAAGTATTGCATTAAACAAATGTGCTGCACAAGACCTTTTGAAAGTATTGAAGAGCGAAGATGTCAGCTTGAGGACTAAGGTACTCCTGACCCAAGCCATAGTATTTTCAATAACCTCAAATGCATGAGTATTCTGGACAGTAAGTAAGGAAGACCATAGAAGAATTTATGCATTTGAGTTATTGAAATTGCCATGGGCTGCCAAAAGAACCAACAGATCCGTGTTGGAAGAAGTGCAGCCAGAGTGTTCCTTGGAGGCCAAGATGGCTAAACTTCATCTCTCATACTTTA
>NW_006408703.1:4467251-4472837 GCF_000296735.1 Chrysochloris asiatica
AAGCTCTAATAGCTCTTAATGCCTATATATATATATTTTTTTTTTTTTTACAATTTATTTACCCTAGGAAATCAGATGGCATAGTTCTACTCCATCACATTAGGTTACAATGAGTACTTAACTTTACAGCAGCTAACAACAATACCCCAAACAATAATTTATCCTTAAATTACAACAATTAAATTCTTAGGAGCCACTGTTAGGGCATCCTGGTTTACCCATATCATTGTTGGTGGTGAGTACGATTGATTTAATTCCAGCTAGTAGCAATCCTATGTACAACCCTGGTCCTACATCATCCCCACATCACTGCCATGTTTGAGCCCATTCTTGCCACCACTGTATCAATTCATCTCTTCAAGGCTTTTCCTGTTCTTCATGGACCCAACATGGTGTTCTTTACCAGGGACAGGTCTCTCCTTCTAACATAGTCAAAGTATGGACCTTCCTGAAAACATGTCCAAAGTACTTGAAATGAAGTCTTGGCATCCTCAGTTCTAAGGAGCATTCTGGCTGTGCTTCTTCCTTCAAGTAGTCTACAGTACATTCAATAGTCTTCACCAACACCATAATTTAAATGTCTCAAGTATTCTTTGGTCTTTCATAATCATTGTTCAACTTTCACGTGCATATGAGGTGATTGGAAATACTTTGGCTTGGATCAGTACCACCTTGGTTCTCGCTGTGACATCTGTGCTTTAACAGTTTAAAAAGTCCATTACAAAACTACAACACCTCTACAAGAAAAAGATAACTCAATTAAAAAATGGGGACAGGATATGAAGAGACACTTCAACAAAAAAAGACATCGAGGCATCCAGCAAATATATGAAAAATATTCATGATCACTAGGCATTGTTGTTGTTGTTAGGTGCAGTCAATTCAGTACTAACTAATAGCTACCTTATGCACAACAGAACAAAACACTGCCTGGTCCAACATCAACCTCACAATCTTTGCTACATTTGAGCCCATTGTTGCCTGTAATTCTGGAAGTTATGCCACTAGTATTTTAAATATCAACAGGGTAAACCTTGATGGAGAGGTTTCAGTTGAGCTTCCAGATTAAGACAGACTAGGAAGAAGGAGAGACAGGTTACTTCTTTGTTACTTACTGAAAATCTTATGAATAACAGTAGAATACTGTGAGCACCAGAAAATTAAATATGGAAATATGATGAAGAGCACCCGGATATTTTCAGACCCTTGGTTTGGAAAACAGTCAAAATACAACTGTGGAAGAGCTTCCTCCTCAAAGTAGAGTTGTCTGTGATGACAAAATTGGAGTAAAGCTTTCAGAACCTTCATTTCTGATGGGACACAATTCAAAATTAGGAGAAAGAACTCTAAACATCCATTAATAAACAGAACATGCAATGTATGAAGTATGAATGAAGGAAAATTGGAAGTTGTCAAAATTAAATGGAATGCATAAACACTGATACCCGAGGAATTAGTGAGCTGAAATGGACTGGTATTGTCCATTTTGAATTTGATAATCACATGATTTGCTATGTTAGAATGACAAATTGAAGAGGAATGGCATCACATTCGTCATCAGAAAGAACATCTCAAGATCTATCTTTAAATACAACCCTGTCTGTGATAGGATAATATCTATACACCTACAAGGAAGACCAGTTAATACAACTACTATTCAAATTTACTCACAAACCACTAAAGCCTGTGATGAAGAAACTGAAGAATTCTACCAACTTCTTCATTCTGAAATAGATCAAACATTAGCCATTAGAGAATTGCAAATCAAAACAGCAATGAGATATGATTTTTCACCAGCATTATTAGCAAAGTTCCAAAAAACAGAAAAAAAGAGATGCTGGTGATGGTGTAGAGAGACTGGGACCTTCCTATATTGCTGGTGGAAATGTTAAATGGTTCAACCACTGTACAGAATGGTGTGTCACTTCCTCATACAGATGGAAATAGAAATACCATATGACTGAGCAATTAATTCTACTTGGTATACATCTACAAGAAATAGGAGTCAGGACACAAGTGAATATATGCATGCCAATGTTCATCACAGCATTATTCACATAGTAAAATAATGGAGACAACCTAAGTGTCCATCAATTGGAGAGTAGATAAACAAACTTTGGTACATAAACCCAATGGGACACTATGCAACACTAAGGAGTAACAATGAATCTGTAAAACACCTCATAACATGGATGAACCTGGAGGATAGTATTCTAAGTGCAATTAATCAGTCACAAAAGGAGAAATACTATATTAGGCCACTATTGTAAAAACTCAATAAAAGGTTTTCATACTAAAATACATATCTGATGGTAATCAGCGGTGGAAGGGAAGGGAAAGTAATTCTCTGTCTAGAAGATAGATACATGTTAATGCAAGTGATGGGGAGGGCAATATACAAGAAGAAGGAAGTTGGCAGAAGAATAATTAGGATAGATGAAGACACAGGGAGGTATACATGGGCTAAAGGGGAGAGAGGTAAGTAGTGATATATACACACTTTGGAACAACAGTGCTCTGTGTGTAGATACAGTGAAGAACAAGCTCAGCATTTCTCAAGTTGAAGGTTCTGAAGAAAAAAGTTAAGTCTTGCATTGAAATATTGAAAGATTCTATGGACAAAAAATTTAATGATGCATTAAGCATCAAAAACAGATGTAAGGAGTACACATAGTCATCGTACTAAAAGTAATCTGTCAATGTCAATGATTTCAAGAAGTAGTATATGCTTAAGAACTGATGATACTGAAGGAAGAAATCTAAGCTACACTGAAAATATTGGCAAAAAACACAAATAAAGAAATTGATGGAATATAAATTGAAATCTTTCAACAAATAGATGCAGTCCTGAAGGTATTCATTTTTTTCCAAGAAATTTGAAAGATAATTACCTGGCCAATGAATTGTAAAAGATCCATAATTGTGCTCAGTCCAAAGAAAGGTGACCCAGTGAATGTGAAAGTATCAAGCAATATTATTAATATTACATGCAAAAGAATTTTACTGAAAATAATTCCAAACTTGTTGCCACAGCTCATCCAACGGGAGCTGCTATAAATCCAAGCCAGATTCAGAATTGTACATGAAATGGGGATACATTGCTCTCAGGTGGATCTTGGCTTAAAACAGAGAATACCAGAAAGATGTTTACTTGTATTATATTGACTATACATTTTTATTGAAATGTGCAAAGATCTGGAGTCAGAAAAATAACATGGAAGAACATGCTCAGCATTCTTTAAGCTGAAAGATCTGAAGGAAAAAACTGGATCCTTGACATGCAATATTAAAGGATTCTATGGGCAAAATATTGAATGATGTAGAAAGCATCAAAAGAAGATGGCCACTATACCAGAAAGAAATTGTTGATATTCAACCATTTCAAGAGACAGCATAAGAGCAAGACCCCGTGATACTGAAGGAAGAAATCCAAGGTGCACTGAAGACATTGGCTAAGAACAAGACTCTAGGAATTTATGGAATACAAATAAAAAATTTTAAATAAACTGATGCAGGACTGGAGGCACACATTCATCTATGCCAACATATTTAGAAGACAGCTGTGACTAGTAATCAGGCTGAAGACTTCTCCTGAGTCACATATCTGTAGGAGCTGATGAAATCAAGATCAGCAGATCAGAGAACAGACCTCTGGCTTCAAAGGTCAACTGATTGGTAGAGATCCATATTTGTGCTCATTTCAAATAGAGATGACCCAATGGAAGGTGAAAATCATCAGATGATATCATTAATATCAAATGCAAGTAAAGTTTTGCTAAAGATAATTCAATAACGGCTGCAACAATACATTGACAGGGAACTGCCAGAGGTTAAAGCCAAATTCAGACAAGGACGTGGTCCAAGGGATATTGTCACTGGCATAAGATGGATTTTGGCTAAAGCAGATAATACTGGAAAGTTGTTTACTTGTGCATTATTTACTATGCAAAGTCTTTTGACTGTGTGGATTATGACAAACTATGGCTACAATAAGGAGAATAAATAGTCCCAAACACTTAATTATGATGATGAATAGCCTACACATAGACCAAGAGGCAGTCATTTAAACAGAACAGGGACAAACTGAATGGCTTAAAATCAGGAAAGGTGCTTACAGAATTGTATTCTTTCACAATATTTATTCAATATGTATGCTGAGCAAATAATATAAGAAGCTGGATTATATGAAGAAGAACATGGTATCAGATTGGAAGAAGACATGTTAATAACCTGACATATGCAAATGATGCAACCTTGCTCACTAAAGGTGGTGGTTATGTGCCATGGAGTTGGTTCTGACTCATAGCGACCCTGTATAGGGTTTCTAAGGTTGTAAATTTTTATAGGAGCAGAAAGCCTCATCTTTCTCCCACAGAACAGCTGGTAGTTTCAAACTGATGACCTCGAGGTTCAGAGTCCAATTCGTAACCACTACACTACAAGAACTCCTGAGATATGCAAATGATGCAAACTTGCTTGCTTAAAGGAGAGGACTTAAAGTATTGATGAATATCAAAAAATCACAATCTTCAATATGGGTTGCACCTCAATGTAAACAAAACAAAAATCTTCACATTGAAGCAATAAATAACATCATGATAAATGGAAAAAAGACTGAAGTTGTCAAAAACTCTATTTTGCTTGGATCTACTATCAACACTCATGCAAGAAGCAATCAAGAAATCAAATGACATATTGGATTATGTAAATTCAGTACACAACACCTGTAAAGTCTTGAAGAGTGAAGAATAAAGTCAGCCTGAACTAAGTCATTGTATTTTGAACAGATTCATATTCATGTGAGAGTTGGACAGTGAATAAGCAAGATCGTAGAAGAATTGATGCACCTGAGTTATGATGTTGAAGAAGAATATTAAAGCTACCATGGGGTTCTAGAAGAATAAACAAATCTGTGTTAAAAGATGTCTGGACAGAATGCTGCTTAGATGCCAGGATAGTGAAGCTTCATCTCTTATACGTTTTGCGTTATTATCACTAGGAATCAATCCCTGGAGAAGAACATCATGCTTGGTAAAGTGAAGCGTTGGTGAAAAAGATTAAAACCTCCATTGAGATAGATTTGAACAGCCATGAGCTCAAGCTTGACAATGATTGTGAGGATGACACAGGATCAGGCAGTGTTTCTTTCTGTTGTATATAGTGTTGTATATAAGGTTGCTATGAGTGGGAACCAGCTGGAAGCCATATAAAACAACAACAATTTAACTAGGCAAAATCATTCAACTACATGGATCGTAACAAGCTATGAATAAAATGAGGAAGAAGGTGAATTCCAGAATACTCCATTGTACTCATGAGAAACCTGTAGATTGAGTAATCTGTACATAGCCATTCAAACAGGACAAGGTGACACTGAATGGTTCAAAATCAGGAAAGATGTGTGCCAGGTTTGTATGTTTCACCATAATTATTCAATCTGTATGCTAAGCATACAAGGCATCATTATTGTATGAAGATTCACTAAGAACACATGGTATGTAGATGATATTACCTTGCTCTCTAACAGTTTGTTGTTGTTGTTAGGTGCCATTGAGTCAGTACTGACTCACAGCAACCCTATGCACA
>NW_006408703.1:4476292-4477161 GCF_000296735.1 Chrysochloris asiatica
CAACACCACAACTCAAAGGCATCAATTCTTCTACGATCCTCCTTATTCACTGTCCAGCTTTTGCATTAACTTCTCAATATCTACCTGTGTACTTCTACTGTAGTGACTAGAGGAGGGGTCTGAGAGAGCAGACACCCTCACTCACTGCTGGAGATTTCTACCTTGCACACACACTGCCTGTGTAGCATGGGACAATCGACCACACCTTTATTTCTGTTCCCAAGTGGTGGGATTTTTCTCTGCATTTATATTACTTCTGCTTTTGGTCCTTTTGATCACACATTTTTCCTGGACCTGGGAGTTTTTTCTACCTACGTAACCCAAGAAGAGATAGCAATTGTGGCCATATAGCCAAGCTATAAACAAACTCCATAATATTCTACCACTGAGACAAGAGTCAAGACTCTTTATTCCATGATAAACAGAATTTGAGAGATTTTATCAAAACCAACCCAGCACTTCAAAACATCCTAAAGGGAGCTCTGTGGACTGAAAACCAACAAGAACAGACAACAACCAGAAATTGACAGGTATGGCAACACCACCTGGAACTCGGTCAACAGACAACAGAGTCCAGAATAGAACAAGACTATAACAACAAACTCAAAGGAGCTGGGAGGTCAACCGAAGATCAAAATTATATCAATGTCAAAGAAGGGACAAATGTAGCACAGAGGTCCAGATGGTGAGGCTGTCAGGTAAATTACAGGATACAATGGATTGTCTTAAAGGGATAGAAAAGTGAATAGACTATAAGATAACCCCAAAGAAATTAAATACTTCACAACCTACCATGAAAATGAACTTCCAAGCAGAACGAGCAAACATGAAATCTAAGAAGAAACCGACAAGAAATCTAAGAAGAAACC
>NW_006408703.1:4478206-4480478 GCF_000296735.1 Chrysochloris asiatica
AGATGGAAAACTGAAAAACAATAGAAAGAATCAGCAGGACAAGAAGCTAGTCCTTTGAAAGGATTAATAAAATTGACAAACCATTGGCAAAACTAACAAAAGAAAAGAGGGAGAGGACACAAATAACTCGCATTAGAAATCACCTGGGGGATGTCACAACAGAACCAAATGAAATCAAAAGGATCATAACAGAATACTATGAAGAATTATACTCCAACAAATTCAAAAACTTAGAAGAAATGGATAACATGACCTACATAGGAAAACATGACCTACCTAAACTTACTCAGAATGAAGTAGAAAGCTTGAACAAACCATAACAAAAGAAAAAATTGATCAGCTTATCAAAAAAAAAAAAACCAACCAAAAGAAATCCAGGCCCAGATGGCTCCATGGGTGAGTTCCACCAAACATTCAGGGAAGAACTGTCACCAATTATACTAAAATTATTCCAGAATATAGACTAGGATGGAAAACGCCCTATATTTTTTATGATGCAAGCATAACCCTCGTACCAAAACCAGGGAAAGACATCACTAAAAAAGAAAACTATAGACCAATATCCTTCATGAACATAGATGCAAAAATTCCCAACAAAATCCTAGCTAACAGAATCCAGCAGCACATCAAAAAAACAATGCACCCTGTCCATGTGGGTTTCCTAAAAGGGATGCAAGGATGGTTCAACATTTGAAAAACAATCAACGTAATCCACCATATAAATAAGAAAAAGAAAAAGAACCACATGATCATATTGATTGATGGAGAAAAGGCATTTGACAAAATCCAACATCCATTCCTGATAAAAAAAACACTCAACAAAGTAGGAATTAAAGGATTCCACAACATAATCAAGAGCACATATACAAAACCAAAAGCCAACATCACTCTCAGTGGAGAGAAAATGAAAGCCTTCCCTCTTTGAACAGGAACCAGATAAGGATGCTTTTGTCACCACTCCTATTCAATACTGTGCTGGAAGTTTTAACCAGAGCTATATGGCAAGATAGAGAAATTAAAGGCATTCAAATTGGCAAAGAGGAAGTAAAACTCTCTTTATTTGCATACAATATAATCCTATACATAGAAAACCCCAAAGACTCAGTAAAAAAACTACTACCTTATTGCAAGATTCAGCAAAGTGGCAGGGTCTAAGATCAACAGTTGGATTCCTCTATAGTAATGACAGTGCTGAAAAGTTCATTAGGCAAGAAGTACCATTTACAATAGCTGCCCAAAGGATGAAATATTTAGAAATAAATGTAACCAGAGAAACAAAGGACTTATACAAAGAAAATATATGATTTGTTAAATGTAAAACTGATGATGTCATCTGTAAATCTTCATACAATTCACAATAAAAAGTTAAAAAAAAAAGTCTCTGTTGGAGAGGATGTTGTTGTATTCATAAGTCACCATGAATAAAATAATTTTGAGCTTTGTTGGAATTTAAATGAAGTATCATGAGTTGGGAAGACTGGTTGTTGTTGTTGTTGTTGTTAAATGCCGTCAAGTCGAGTCCGACCCATAACAAACCTATATAGGGTTTCCAAGGAGCAGCTGGTGAGCTTGAACCACCAACCTTGCAGTTCAAATGACTTTGTGGTGCCTGGGTGCTGGGGGCAGGGGGTGGAGGGACTGGCTATACACAAGAAAGGGGAGGGAAAAAGAAGAACAAGGCAGATGGGAGAATGGTTGGGCAGGTTTGCGTGGTCTAGGTGGGACAGAGGTAAATGATGATTTATGCACAACCTTGGAATAACAGGGCTTCAGGATACAGAGATTGAGGCATGGCTTGAAAGGGTAAAAGAGGGGAATAGTGTTAGGATGCTTGGCTGTCTTGAATCTTGGTTTCCCTTGCCTACCATTGTGAATAGACACTTGGGTGTGTGTGGGAGGATTAGTCAGAAACATCACAACAGAACACATGTAAGCCCGTCTTCAGCCTATAACTGTCTGGAACACCTTGAGGGGGACTGGAAATTGTCCAGACCCAAATAGGGGAGGGGGTACCTATATAGCAAGAAGTGACTGGTTTACAAGCTTGCAAGAGGGAGCCTAGTTTCAGACTGGGGCAGGGATAGGCAGAACCTCCACTGAATAATTTCCAATCTGTTGGACCTAGCTGACAAATGGAAATTGGGATAAGATTCTGGTGGTACAACAGTGAATACCTGCCATGAGGGCTAACTGTGAGGGTTGAAAATGTAGAGGCAGATTTTTTTTTTTTTTTTTCACACAAAAGGGGGAGATTGATTGATTTTGCTACCCA
>NW_006408703.1:4480781-4482139 GCF_000296735.1 Chrysochloris asiatica
CTCTGAGATAAAGAGATTGAGATATGGTTGGAATGGGGGAAATGGAGGGAACAATGTTAAGATGTTTGGCTGTCTTTTGAGTCTTGGTTTCCCTGGCATAGCACTATAAAATAGACACCTGAGGGGAGAGAAAGGAATAGCAAGAAATATTACCATAGAAAGCTTTAAAGTCCATCTTCTGCCTATAACTGATTGGAATACCTAAAATGGGGCTACAATGTTCCCAGTGAAGGAGAATTCCTGTGGAGCCTCTGCATTGCATAAGACCATAGGTGGAATCCTGAACAGCATCCAGAATCTTCTGAGGGGAAATTTCCACTTGAAAGGATAGGCAGACCAGCCTGGAGTGGCCAGAAGAACAGAAGATTCTTCTTGAAAGACTGATAGGAAAAATACAGAACAGTATGGGCGGACCGACTGACTACTATAAGAACAAACAAGTGGCTCACCCAGGAGACATCAAGGCAAGTGGTCGGGTCACCTCAGGGCAAACCTCCTTCTAAGACTGTGACCCAATGGGAATACATGCTCTGATTGGTGACCACGTTCATCACCGATAAGGGGAAGTGAGGGAAAATCAGCAGTGAGGCAGCGAGCTGAGCCCTACAAAGACTCCTGTGAACCCTGCTGGAGACCTGGTTAGCCAGCAGTGTGGCAAGTCCAGGGGACTCTTGGACCCAGAGTCAGTGACATAGCCACAGAAGACTAGAGTGGAGAGTGAAGCATCCAGCTGATAAGAGAGACGGTGTACATGCATAAGTATACCCATACTTGCAAATAATACCCACTTGACCTGGTTTCAATGACTGAATGATCAGAGCTGAACTAGAAAAAGAAAGAAGAGGGAAAAAAGAATAATCTGATACAATTTGATGAATTTGACTTACACCTATTGAAGCAGTATCTCAAAAGAGGGAACAAATCTTCACAGCAAGGATCATTCCCAAACACTCCACACACTGCAAGGACAGGGATGGGTACCCAAAATGGAGGTAGTGACTGGCTTACAAGCTTTCAAGAGGGAACCTAGATCTAGAGGGCATGGAGCAAGGTAGAATCTCTACTGAATAGTATCCAATCTGTCTAAATGGGGCTGATGAAAGGAAATGAGATTAGGTCTCTTGTGATACAATGGTGAATAACTGTTATCAGGACTGATTGTAGGGGCTGGAAATGAAAAGGTGAATGTTTTGTGTCAAAGGGAGGGAGTGATTAACTTTGCAGTCTAGAAGCAGAGGTCCCTGGGGCCATCAAGGGAGAAGAGCCAAGAACGGCACCCTACCCAGAGAAGCAGTGATGCCAGATATTGAGGCAGAGATGAAGGCGTGGAGAGATGGAGCAGCTGGGGACTTTGGACC
>NW_006408703.1:4483155-4507718 GCF_000296735.1 Chrysochloris asiatica
AAGCCTCATCTTTCTCCCGCGGAGCAGCTGGTAGTTTCGAACCACTGACCTTAAGGTTCGCAGCCCGATTCATAACCACTACGCTACCAGAGCTCCTACTGGGTTTTAATATTACTATACTTATCAATTTACTCATTTAACATTTCTTATTTTTGTTTTATGTTGTCTTGTATAACTAATGAGAATGGCATGGAAATGAGTAAATTAATGTTAAGCTAAATACATTCCTTTCCAGATTCATATGTGTGTTAAAAACTACCCAGAGAGCAGCATTCCCTTGTTTTTCCTGAGGAACTCTGATGATCTTTTGATTAATTCCAAATTCAATTTACAAAAGCTTTCAAATGCAAAGGTATAATTTTGATTTTTCCAGACCTTGTTTGTGAAAAACCTTGTATAATTTCTGTTCAAATATCTAGTCTCACCTTAGATAGGTAATCCGCAACCAAGGTCAGAAGAGAAGGCAGCGCTCCCTCAGGAACAACCCACTCAGAGTAATACGTTGTGAAAAATCATTTGAATTATGCATGTAGCAGTATAAGCATGACACTGTCATTTAGCTGACTCTAAAAAAAGATTTGGTGCACAGTAAATACAACTGATTTTTATGTATCTTGGAAGATGACACTTTATTATAAAGTATGTCACAGTCATCCTCTCTGGCTGTTAAGACATTTAAAGTCATGCCAGTTTTACAACCTTCCCTCCCGATTACAATTTTGAAGAGCAGTTAGTGACAAGTGTGCAGTGTTTTGTCAAGCTATTCAGTTTATACAGATGGAATGCTGTTTCACTCACCAAATCCATTACAAGTGCAAATATGTGACTAAATGGACCAGAGTTTGTTTTAGACGTGAGTGCAGCCAATACCAGTATGTTTTAAAAAGCAGCAACTGGAGTTTATTGAACACAATTCAATATGTTTCATTTCTTTCCAATGATCATCTGCTACTATTAATCCCTTCTAATTTATACTCAAGTCAGTTAACACTGACATAGTCTGTGTAGGACAGGAATAACTAGATCCCTTATTGATATAAACCTATATGGTTTTCTCCCTTAAACAGTGAATCTAACATTTTGGTATAGGGCTAGTTTAGTTTTTAAATTTGATTTCTAAGCTTATTTTAGAGATAAGAATACATACTTTTAAAAGTCATAAGATATAGAAATAGTTTTATTCCTTTTAAGGGAAATATTGTATTCTACTGCACATGAAAAGGAATGATAGATCTCTTATTTGTAAGTTTTTTCATCATCATTGTTGCTGTTGTTCAGTGCCATCAAGTTGGTTCCTTTCCATAGCAACTGCATATAGGGTATACAAGGAGCAATAAGTAAGTTTGAACCTCTGACTTTGTGGTTCGAACAGACCTTATGGTCCCGGGCATTACTCTGCAGTGCCATGCCAGGATTCCTCTTTTCATTATGCGGCCACCTAATTCAAGAAAAAGAGAGCAATGCAAAAGAGTCTGTCACTTAATACAGAAAATTCACAGTAAGCACAGTGCTGCTGGTTCTAGTATCATTAATCTTTTCCTACAGTGCAAACTGTCACCATCACAGCTCCAGCAACACACATATACTCAGGCCTACAGTAGGATGAAGAACCACTTTGCAATGTTTTGAAATCTGTTTAACTTCGTGGGTTGACTCCCTTTCTCCATTAGATAAAAATCAAAACAGATTTGTAATAATGGATGATGAACTGAAATAGAAAATACCTTTTTTTTTTTAAAGAGTGTTGTAGCCCACTCTGTCTTTCCCTTAGTCTTAAAGCAAATTTACATTAAACCTGGACAAGACCACCAATAATAATACCTAAGGAAAAAATATATTTTTTCAGATGTTTAATCTTTATATCATGGAATAGAATATACTCACTATTTTCTAAATCCATGTCCTGAATAATTTTACTTAACATTAATGATAATGCCAAAGATTTCTGAAACAGTTGGAAGTTTTTTTCGGCCTGAGACCTCAGATTATATATATATATAGCAAAATATCTTTAAGTGACTAATAAGTATGAAAAGTGTCATAGTCATAAGGAAAATATTATACAGGGTTCTGTAGTTTGACGTTTCAGGTTTTTTTTCTGATTACATAGCTTTTTTATATCATCATAAAACCATCAGAGTGATAGAGACCATAGGGAGTCAGAGTAATGAATCACCTAAGCCTCAGAAACCCTGCCAAAGAATACGCCATTTCTCACAGGATGACGAGGCAGTGCAGTCATAGCCAAAATGGCCAGTCTTGCTCCAGAGCACAATTGCATAAATCCACCACATTTATTTGTTCAGTAAGTTAACTGTGGAAAAATAATGTGACAGTAAAGTGGTGAGAAGGCAGAACAGTTATGGAAAGAAATTGAATTGAGAAATGATGAGGAGAATAGAGCATTTATTATAGGATAATAACAATATGAAACCCATTGGGGTTATTCGTCTCAGGAGGTCTAAAATTTGAGCTCCAGATTTCTTCATACTGCAAGTGTAGAATTCATAGGTGTTTGCGATTTGGGTTGTGAAGACAAATGAGAATCTGTTCACTAAGGAATAAAACTGTTTATGGCTAAACAAGTATAGAAAACTCAGTTAAAGGAATTAGATCAAATTCCCTCCAAATTATTTATTCTTCCATGAATTCATACATATGAAGACTATTTTGTTTCCCATTTTATACATAGGCCAGGATCAAATTCCCCTTAATTTTGAATATTTGGTCAACTTGGGTTAAAATCGTTTAAATAAAAATATATAGAAACGTCCAAAGATCTTGATTTCCAATAAAAGTAAGAAAAGTTTTAAAATATCTAAGTATAGATGAAAAGAATCAAGAAATAGTAGCAAAAAAGAAAATAGCATCTATCTATCTATATATATATATATATTAGCATTAAACTTAAATAGCTTGCAAGGTGCTTTCGTGTTGTCTCACATATTAACTGTCTTATGTAACACACGGAAAGGGCAAAGAAAAAACCACCTTTGGTGAAATTTAGTTGAGTTCCAATTCTTAGAGTTGCAAGTTCAAAGGGAAAAAAATGATAGTAGTCAGGCACTCAGGAAAAATACACTAGTTACACAAGGGAAGATTCATTAAGGAAAAAATAGCTTAATAGTCTCAGGGGCAGAAAGGACTTCACAGTAACGAGAAAGGGCAAACAAACTACATTCACTTAATAGAGTTTTGGTTATAAAAATTAAAAAAATAAAGTCGTGTAGAGGGCAAAAAACAGCACATAATCTGTTTATGCATCTCCACAAACACAGAAAATAAACAAGAACATTCTTCTAGACATGAATAAGTCTACAAAGAATGGAGAGAAAAAAATTCTATTTTCCCCAATTTGGAATGAGTAATATACTTTGACTATCTGACCATGTGCCTTAAAGCCCTTGGCTCTACAAAATTTAGTTTTATGTTAGAAAAACCACATGAACAAAAGTCCCAAATAAAGTCTGCATGTGCTCTTGTTAAGTGTCATCAAATAGTTGCTGACTCATAGTGACCCTGTATAGGGTTTCCAAGGAACAACTGGTGGGTTTGAACCACCAACCTTATGATTTCCAGCCCAGTGTTGATCCTACAGCACCACAACAGGAGTCTTAGTCTGCCTATACTAATTATAAATGAACTTTCTATTTTTGACAAACTGGCGTAAGACTAATTATCAATGAGAGGTGTCCTTCCGTGAGTGCCCAGTTCTTCTTTACTTTAAAAATTTTTATTGTGAATTGGGTGAAGGTCTATAGACAAGATCATTAGGTTTACACTCAACAAATCATGCACCATCTTTCATCTCAATGATTACAATCCCTGCTCTGCAACAACAGCTCCCATTTACATTTTATATTTTACAAATGAACAAAGCAAAAATATTCAATGTATATATATATATAGAGAGAGAGAGAGAGCTTTAAATGTCCAAAAGGCACATTCTGCAAGCCAACCTCCTGCCCACAAGCCATTACTTTTTTATTTCTCCTTTTCCTGTCACAGCTTCCACTGTAAATTGCTCTTTCTGGGACTGTTCACTTTTAACACTCTTTTATAACTGGGCTCAGACCTGCACTACACAAGAAACAGAAACATTGCTGAGTTGTAAGATCATTCAAAATGCTTATAAGTATATACATTTTCTTTTTTCTTAACCTGATGTTCTTCAGAAACCTAGCCCTCACAAGCAACTTAACTCTCTAATTCTTACAACACTGGGAAGTACACTGACATTGTTGACATCAATTAAGACTCCAAAAAAGTCACATTTTGCTATTAATATAAGCTTTTTCCTTATGACCATTTCCTAATATAACACCTTCAATCTTTTTGATTTAAAAATCACTTTCTCAAGTGTTACTTTCAGCTTTCAAATAGTTTTTAAAACTCATAAATTTTTTAGATTGGTAAGCAAAATAAAGAAAGCAAATTCTGCAACAGAAGTCCAAATTTTTAGGAATCGCTCACATAAACGTTTCCATTTCCCAAAATATCTTGTCAAACCAAATGGGTTTGGTGGTAATTTTTTTTAAGCATGCACATTAACATACAGAAATGGGTCAGAAAACTCCTAACCCTATAGCTAAATACATTGTCAGTCTGGCAAATAATGATTCTTAACTTTACTAAAGTTACATAAAACTATAGTTATTGTCCTAGGGGCTTTTCACTGGTTCGATGCTCAAGTTCTTCCAAATTGTTTTCTTATTTAGCAAGCTTCCGGAGCATCTGTCTCCTAATTCCAAACACCTGTGGATCTGTCCAATTGACTTTCATGCCAGAATCTCAATTTTGACATAAAAAGGAAAAGCAACTATCATCTTCATAAATTAATTCTGCTCATTTTCTTTTATTCTTCGTCTTTATTATAGCAAAGTTACCAGCCATTTCATGTGGCTGTAAATTCAGACATAATTTCCACCTCTTCTTTCTCAGGCAATCACTTTAGAATATTTTGGGCAATATCTTCATAGCTTCTTTCAAGTCTTTTCCCTCATTTTAATTCCTGGTGTCATTTTCTAGTTAACTTGTTCCCTTCCTCAGTGGGTAGATGCTAAGTTTCTCTTTCTATTCTACTACATCATTCACTAAATATAATGTTCATTAAATATTCAAATATCTTCTGAATCCCTACTATATGAGGGCACTGAAATAAAGATTGAATGAGACAGAGATGTTGCTTGTTTTTATGAAACTCTTTGTTTAGTAGGAAAGAAAGCTGGACAATCTATCATTAGCAAGACAATGCATCTTCACAATGACAATTAATGGTGATAAAGGCCATGAATGTAGTCACATATAGACTTTCTTAGGAGGTAAACTTTAAACTGGAATAGTACTAACAAAAGCCATTGGGTAGAGTATTTTATCCAAAGAAAGAAAATATACAAAATCTGTTAAAACTAAAAAAATAAACTAGAGTTGGTATGATTGAAACATAAAGGAAAAGAGACAACTGGAAATTAAGAAGAAGCTAAGAAGTGCCAGTTGATGCAATAAAGTCAATTAGAAAGGAGTTATTGAGGATCAATAGAAAGTAATTGTTATTTTATTACAAGTATAATAGAGAGTCATTGAAATGCTGTAGAGTAGGAAGTATAATCAAATTACGTTTAAATATATTTTGTCTAATGTGAGATGATGTGAGCAAGTCTACAAGTGATAACACCAGGCAAATCAATTAAGTCATTCAGTGTATCACACTGTGCTTGTCAACAGGCTTTCCTCAAACATTCTTTGTTCCTACCTGTGTCTTCTAAAGTTAAGCCCATTATTCATAAAACAGTCCATGAAAATCACCTGCCCCTCAACTGTAATGAATATTTATATTTTTTGTTTCTAGTTCAGTTATAGCATCTATTATCTTCTATCTAAATATTCTTGTTATATCTTAAATCCATATTAGATATCGCCTCTTTCCCACCTTTTATTTCTTCTACCTTCTCCCTTCATCTCTCCTCCCTCAGTTATTTATAGAGCATTACTATGCTATGGACAATATTTAGGTGCAATATTGTGTTATAATCCTACTTCTAATTCCTATATCACCCGGCTCAGTGGTTTCCACATTATAAGTTACAGTAACCTTTATTAATAACCTAGTGGTAATAATTAAGCTGACTTAGTTACCCCTACTATTTGGAGTCCTGGTTTGGAACTGTAGGATAAGCACTGGACTACTGCAAAGTCCATGGTTCAAACTCACCAGTCACTCCTAGGTAACTCTATACAGTTTCACTAAGAGGACCAACCTGACAGTATTTAACAACAACAACTATTTGGTGTGGCATTATAGGATCAGCACTGGTCTGCCAGCCACAAGGTTGATGATTCAAACCCACTAGCTGTTTCTTGGAAACCCTATACAGGGCCGCTATGAGTCAGAACTGATTCGATGGCACTTAACAACAATAACAATAACAATTATTTATAAGGAGTCTTGGTGTGGTGCTTTAGCATAAGTACTGGACTGCTACCCACAAGTCCAGAGCTTCAAACCCATCAATCACTCATTGAAAAACCTACACAAGGTCGCTAAGAGTGGGAATTGTCTCAACGACACTTAACAATAACAACATTATTTATAAGGGGAGCTCAATGACTCTGTAGTATAAACACTGGACTATGAACCACAACTTCAATGGTTTGAGCCCAACAGCTGATCCTCTGGAGAAAGATGAGACTTTATGCTCCCACAAAGCTTTACAGCCTCAGAAGTCCTATACAGCATTTCTGTTAGTTGGAGCCAACTCTAAGGTACTTAGCAACAACATTATTTATAAAATCAAACTATTTTTCACTAGAAAATACTAAAAGTGACCAAAGTAAAACTATTAATTTAACCATTTAAGATAAAAATGTCAATTTAATATTTATTGTAAAATTATATTTAATTTCATGACTAATTAGTGGCCATTACTATGCCAGAATGCTCTTTTAGGCCAGGATGAGAAGATTTCAATTCTCGTACTTGCAACATGCTATCAGTAGGGACCAGTCCCTGGAGAAGGATATCATGCTGGATAATGTGGAAGGTCAGCGCAAAAGAGGAAGAACACCAATTAAATGGATTGGCACAGTGGAAGCTGTAATGGATTGAAACTCAACAAAGATTGTGAGGATGGTGTAGTGTTTTCTTCTGTATTGCATAGGGTCATTATGAGTCGGACCCAACTCAAGGGCTAATAACTATGGTTGAAAATGTAGTCAAAAGATAAGAATTTTTTTAAATATTTTTTTTAATAATCCTTTAATTCTACAAGAACTAATTTTATTACTTTTCTTTTAGACTCAGAATTTTGGCAGGATTGGAAATATAGTAATAATATTCTTTAAAAATTTAATTTATTAAGATTTTGTATATGTGTGTCCTACTTTTATTTATATGGTTTTTCAATCTTCATAATATCTAATATACCTGTGAATTCCTATTATAAATTAATTCATTACTGATATGCTTAAACCTTTTCTTTTCATGTTAGCTTGTACACTCATTCACGATTAGTTTCCTAAGTAATCTACAATATTAATTTCCAAAGACCAAATTGTTACATGAACATTAGTATTATGTAAAAATGTAATATGACTGCATCATTCCATAACTGCCAAGTTAGAACTGTTTATAATTGGTAAGTGTAACATTGCATAACTGTCAAATTATATTACAACATGACTGTCAAACTACTGAGCTTCATAGCCAAACTTCCAGATAAACTTAATCATTACAGTCAGTGTGCCTCTCACCTCACAGCTTAGTACCTAGGTGTTTGTTCCTGACAGACACACATCATTAATTTACAAGAGTTGGGTAGTAGTCTTTTTACTACTGAAATTCAATGTCAAATAACAAGATAATCAATAATAAGGGGGAGTCCTATTCTTCTTATGCTTTCTTCTACCTTTGTCATAAAAGCCACAATATCTGATCTTTAAAATATTATACAACACTTCAAAATTCTAAATTTATAAAGAAAATTGTTATCAGAGATTTATATTTTCTCTGAACACAAAACAGTGTTTATGCCTTCAATGGAGTTACCTTTAAATTTTTGTTTGATTCCCAGTATTCATCTTTGAAACAAAAGTCATGTATATTAACTCAACTTGGAAATTAGGATGTTCCAAATATAGAGCATGCAATATTGGCTTGAACTTCCGAGCCTGAAAGTAAAGGCTAACTTGTATAAGAGATATACTATATTGACCTAAGGAAAAGCCTTGGTGGTACAACGGTTAAGAACTGGGATTTGTTCTTGTTACGTGCCTTTGAGTCTGTTCCAAAGCATAACAACCCTATATAAGGCTTCCAAGTAGTAGCTGATGCCTTTGAACTATTCACCTCATGGTTCAAACTGACCTTGCAGCCTAGTTCTTGTCCTACAGTGCCACACCAAGAGATGGGATACTAATTGAAAAGTAGATGGTTTAAATGGGACAGTTGCTCTGCAAGAGAAAATACCTGGTCATCTGCTCTTAAAAAGATTGTTACTGCTGTTCTTAAGTGCTGTGGAGTCATTTCTGATTCATAGTGACCCTGTATAGGGTTTCTGAGGAGCAGCTGCTGAGTTTGAACTGCCAGACCTGCGGTTCAAACCAACTTGAGGTCGAATGTTTATTCTATGGTGCCACATGAGGACTCGTGTATAAAGATTACAACCTAGGAGAGTGTACAAGGCAGTTGTACATTGCTATATAGGATCGCTATTATTTGGGGAGGATGTGACTAGGCACATCAACACTCTCTAGACAACAGACAATGAGAGACTTAACAACTGGGATCAAAATTTCTCATTCATCTTTATAGCCCTGTCTGTTGCAAACTCATGGGCAGAGGGATCATTCGGTCTGAATAAATTAAAGAAGACTAAATGAATATTTGTCCATTACCTGTTCTTTTCCTTTAAACTTGTGCCATAAAGTCAGTTCCAACTCATAGCATTCCTGTAGAGGGTTTGCAAGAGCGATTGGTGTGTTTTATCTACCAACCATATCCTACAACACCACTAAACATAAAATGTTAATTTTGCTTTATAACATAAATACTAAGCTACATAAAATGAAAATTGTCCTCCTCGGTCTCCCTATCATCTCTCAAATACATATTTCAGGTGTTATAAGTGTTTCAGATCCTATATTAATATATTTTTGAGGGAAGAAAAACATCCCAGTGTATGTCAGTTGCTCTAGTCCCAGGGAAGTAGTACAACATAATGCCTTTGGAGCTAGACTGATAAGACTTCAATTCCAGATTTTGCCTTTTCTAGTTTTGGGATCTTGCTTTAGAGACACGACATTCAACTCAATGGATTACCATTGAAGATATGTAGACAAAGGTCTAAATGAAATTAATGGTTTATAATAAGATCATAAAGAATTTCTATTATAATAGTAATTATCATTATTGTATTATAATGGGTATAAAGTATTGTCTAAGGGGTGAATTAAAACATTTTCATTAAAGTTAAGTATTTTAATTAAAGTTTATAAGCCATGTGTCAGAGGTAAAATTATTATGCACTAAAAAATATTGTTAGATTATTAGGTGCTGTTGAGTTGGTTCCAACTCATAGTGGCCTTACAATTTACAACAGAATGAAACACTACCCAGTCCTGTGCCATCATCAAAGTTGTTATGTTCGTAGCAGTCACTGAGTCAATCCATCCTGTAAAGTTTCTTCTTCTTTTTCAATGAATTTCCACTTACTAAGACAAGATTTCCTTCTCCAGTTACTGTTCTCTCTTGATAGCATGTTCAAAGAATATGGGATGAAGTCTCATCATTGGCTTTCTAAGTATCAATCTGGCTGTACTTTTTCAAAAACAGTTCTGTTCATTGATCTGGAAGTCCATGGCAAATTTCACATTCCTTGTTAACTCCATAATCCAAATGCATGAATTATTCTCTAGCCGTTCTTCATTTCCAACTTTCACTATCTATGTGGTGATTGATAATACTAAGACTGTGGTCCTCAAAATGACATCTTTGCTTTTTAACACTTTAAAGAGTTCTTTTGCAGAAGATTTGTCTAATGGAATATATCATTTGATTTCTTGACTGCTGCTTCCATGAGTACTGATTATGGATCCAATTAAAATGAAGTCTTTGACAACTTCAATCTATTCTCTGTTTATCATGAAATTATTTATTGGGCCAGTTATGAGGATTTTTGCTTTTTTTATGCTGAAGTGTAACCTATATTTCATCTATGTTAATAAGTGCTTCAACTCTTCACTTTCAGCAAGCAAGGTTATGTCATCTTCATATTGCAGGTTGTTAATGAGACTTTCTCCAATCCTGATGTCATTTTCTTCTTCATATAATACAACTTCTCAATTTATTTGCTCAGTTTACAGATTGAACAAGCATGGTGAAAGGATACAACCCTATCCAATACCTTCCCACACCTTCCCTGATTTTAAGGCAGTCAGTATCCCCTGATTCTATTTTAACAATAATTTTTTTATTCTCTTTCCTCAAGAGATAAGAGCATTATTATCATGTTCTCTAATCACTGCCACAATATTTTTAATTGTCAAGAAAATCAACTCTCACTTCCTGATATAACTTCACAAAGTTCTCTGCTTTCAGCCAAGATCCATTGGACACCAGCAATGAATGATATCCCTCATTCCACAGCCTCTTCTGAATCCGTCTTGAACCTCTGGAAGTTCTCTGTCAATGTATGCTTGCAGCTGTTTCTGTATTACCTTTAGTAAAACTTCACTTTCATGTGATATCAAAGAGGTTGTCCGATGATTTCTGCATTCTGTTGGGTCACCTCTCTTTGGAATGGGCACAAATATGGATCTCTTCCAATCAGTCGGCCAGATAGATGGTGTCCCTTTATTCTGTTCTTCTGGTCCACAAACTACCTCTTATTCTATGATCAAGTTTCTCATGAGTACTATTAAGTGTCTGGAATTCTCAATCTTCACAATATTATCCACAGTTTGTTATGATCCACACAGTCAAATGTCTTAGTATAGTTAATAAAGAACAAGTAAATATGTGTCTGGTGTTCTCTGCCTTTAACCACATCCATCTGGTTATCAATGATGATATCCCTCATTCCACATCCTCTTCTGAGTCCAGCTTGAATTTCTGGCAGCTCCCTGTTGAAGTACTGCTAAAACCATTTTTAAACTATCTTCAGCAAAATTTTATGTGTTTATGACATTAAGTTAACTATATTATTCAATGATTTCCATATTCCATTGTGTTATCTTACTTTGGAATGGGCACAAATATGGATCTCTTCCAATTAGAACAAGTAGCTATATTCCAAATTTTTTTGTCATAGACAAATGTGTGCCTCCAGCTCTACATTAGTTTGCTGAAATATTTTAATGTGTATTACATTAACCCATGGATCCTAGTTTTTTTCTATAGCCTTTAATGAAGATTGGACTTCTCTTTTTGATCATATGCTACCTCTTAAAAATGTTGACTATCTACCAATTCTTATTAGTATAATGACTGTATATTCCTTTTATCTTCTTTTGGTACTTTTTGCATCATTCAATATTCTGCCCATAGAATCTTTCAATATTGCCAGTCAAGACTTGATTTTTTTCTTCAGTTCTTTCAGATTGAGAAATGCTGAGTTCATTTTTTCCCTCTGGTTCTAACTCCATGTCTTTTCACATTTCATTATAATACTTTACTTTCTCTTTTCAAGCTGTTCTTTGAAATTTTCTGTTCAGGTCTTTTATTTCCTCATTTATTCCAGCTGCTTTAGCTTCTGTATGCCCAAGAACAAGTATCAGAGTCTCTTATGACATCCATTGTGGTGTCTTTCCACAACTCTTCTGGTCACTAGTCACTGATGTCCAATGCATCAAATCTGTTCTCAAGATGTTCTCTAAATTCAATTGTAATAGTACAAGGCCAAATTTGAACTTGTTTCCTCTTCAGTCTGAACTTACATATAAGCAATTGATGGTCTAGTCTATAGTTGGTCCTTGTCTGGTTTTCAATCATGATGTTGAGCTTCTCCCTTGTCTCTTATAATACATGTAGTCAATTTGAATCCTGTGAATTCTGTTATGAAGTCCAAGAGTACAGTCAACTTTTATGTTGAAAAAGGGATTTGCAATAAATAAGTCATTGGTCTTGCCAAATTCTGTAATGTGATTTCCAGCATCTTTTCTATTATCAAGGTCATATTTTCTAACTACTGATCCTCTTTGTTTCCAACTTTCGCATTTCAATCACCATAATTGTCAATGCATCTTGATTACATGTCTGATCAATTTCAAACTGTGAAGTTAATAGAATTCTTCAGTTTCATTATCACTGGTTTCAACGGTTAGTGCATGAATTTGAATAGTAGTGGTATTCACTCATCTTCCTTGTAAGTTTATGGATATTATCCTATTACAGAAAGTATTGTACTTCAAGACAGATCTTGAAATGCTCTTTATAATGATGACAGTGACACCATTCCTTTTCAATTTGTGGTTCCCAACATAGTAAAGCATATGATTGTCCAATTCAAAATAGTCAACATCAATCTATTTTAGCTTATTAATGCCTATGATATTCATCTTTATGCATTCCAGATCTTTCTGACAACCTTCAACTTTCCTTAAGTCATACTTTGTACATTCCATGTTCTTATTATTAATGGATGTCTATTTGCAGCTATTTCTTCCAATTTTGAGTTGTGCCCCATCCGCAAATGAAGGATCTGAAAACTATGATCCACTCATATCATTAAGGTCTGCTCTACTTTGGAGAGGCAACTCTTCCTCAGTCATATTTTGAATGACTTCCAACCAGGACAACTTAACTCTTGTACTATATCTAACAATGTTCAACAGCTATTCATAAGGTTTTCAGTAGCTAACCATTCAGAAGTGGTTTGCCTCTCCCACTTCATAGTCTGTCTTAGTCTGGAAGATCTGCTAAAACCTGTTCACCATGGGTGATCATGCTGGTATTTAAAATATTGGTGGTGTAGCTTCCAGCTTATATGCAACACACAAACCACCAAAGTACAGCAAATTGATAAAGAAATGGTGGATTTTGCCCATAGAATCCTTCAATATTACAACTCTAGACTGCATTTTAAAATAGCATCTATGATATCACAAAAAAAGTATATGTTATAAATACACAGATTTTTTGAAATTATTTAAGAATTTCCTTCTTTTGGTATATATTTTTAAATCTGTTTTTAGAGAACCCTAAGAAATAGCTTATGGACTCTTGGTGTGGCGCTGTGGGTTAATATGCTGGACTGCAAAGTCGGTTTGAATCGCAAGGTTGGCTGTCAAGCTCACCAGCCGCTCCTTGGGAACTCTAATACAGGGTCACTATGGGTCCAAATTGACCCTACAGCACACAACAAAAAAACATTTACAGTAAGATAAGTAGTAGAAAATTTTTACCTTGATGTAGATATTTTTATACCAAAGTGTGCTAGATCTCCTGCAGATGAAAGAGCCTCAATATATAGATTTCAATGAAACCTACAAATATTAAAACACTATAATAAGGTTAATCCCATAAAATAAACTAATATAACTCAACTTGCATTATATAACCTCTCCTTTGTACAGAATATTGTGTTGCATTTGAAATACAAAGATGAAAACCTTTTCCTGCATTATTCTACAGTAACTTCTTTATTCTCTTTCCTCAAAAGATAAGAACATTATTATCATGTTCTCTAATCACTGCCCCAATATTTTTAATTGTCAAGAAAATCAACTCTCAGTTCCTGATATAACTTCACAAAGTTCAGCAGCATCTTTTACTTTCCATGGAAATAAGAGAAATCTAAACCTGTTTTATTAAAACATAAAATGAAAAATTTAGATTTAGACAGTTAATTTCAGATAGAATAATTTTTTTCATCACCTGAGAGCTGTTTGTTTCATTCTCTACTTTGAGATATAGTCACTCTTAATAAGGGATTAGCTAAACTAGTTGCAACATGAGTGATTAAGGTAATTACACAAAAAGAACTTGCCATTTTTTATACTATAAAGTGGAATTGAATGGTAGTGCTTTATATTCTTCAGTTAAATCAATTTTGACAGAAAACAAGCTATATTTTATTTTTCAGGGTAAAATAATTCCCAGCATTTTCTTGTGTTTTAGTAGAAAAACTCATTTTCTTGAGTATGTGTCTAGTGAGTCATTTATTTATAATCAGATACCAAGAATGCACTCATACATATTAGCACTGCCTTTCTTCCTCACCATTCTGTGTACAAGGCTTTTTGACACTCAATGGAATAACAGTGAAACTAACAAGTGAAGTGTGGTATTAGGGACATAGGAAGGGACTTACGAAAAAAAACTGGTTATAAATTATGCCAGTCAAGTATATGTTATGTAGGCTTACTGCAGGACAAGATTTTCCAGTTTTAATTATTCACACTTCTTTGATAAACTGCTAAATTTCTGAAGCTTGAGGATTCATTTGGTGTAACAAAACCTCTCTACTGAAAATTCTCAGGCAATATGTCTGGGAGGGTTCTAGAATCTTCAGTCATTTATACCTGTATTTAAATTTGTTTATTCAGGTTACCTTATTTCACATACTTATCTGAGATAGGTGCATAGGAAAATTTGAATAATTTTCATATGGGTTAAGGGCAGCACAAGGAACCTTGCTGGTGTAGTGGTTAAGCACCCAGCTGCTAACTAAAAGCTTGTTGGTATGAAAGCAACATCTTCTCCACAGGAGAAAGGTTTGGCAGTTGGTTTCCTTAAACATTGCTGTTGCTGTTAAGTGCTGTAGAGTTGAGTTGGTTCTGACCCATAGCAATTCCATATAGGGTTTTCAAGGAGAAGTTGGTGAGCTTGAACTGCTAACTTTGTACTTCAAAATGGCTTTGCAGTCCAGTGCATTAGCCAACAGTGCCACATCATGAGTTTTTAAAGGCTACAGCCTTGGAAACCTTTGAATTGCCAGCTAAAATGATTAATGGTTACATGGAGCAATTTTTAGGAGTCAGAATCACTCAAGGCAATGATTTTTTTGTTTGTTTGTTTTTTTGTATTTTAAAGGGTGGCACATAAATATTGATATTTTATGCAATGAATTAAAAAGTAGATTAAAAAAAAAAAAAGTTGGTTGCCAGAGAATTGATTGCAGCTCATGGCAAACTCACCTGCATTAGAGTATAACTGTGTTCCATGGGTTTTTTAATGATTGACTTTTCAGCAGTGGCATAGTGGTTACGAATTCAGGCTGGGTCAGCAGTTTGAAACTACCAGATGTTCTGCCGGAGAAAGATGAGGCTTTCTGCTCCTGTGAAGATTTACAGCCTCAGAAACTCTGTGCAGGGTAGCTATGAGTTGGAACTAACTCCACGGCACATAACCACCACCACCCCCTTTCAGCAGTGGATAATTATTCTATTCTCCTGAGGAGCTTCTAGGTGTATTCAAACCAACAACTTTCTGTTCACATCTAAGTGCTGTAGCAATGACACCACCCAGGAATAAAAGGTGTTTATTCTGCCACATCACATCAGGACATATTAGCTGACTGAAGATACTATGGCTTGGGTAAATCATACCTAAGTCTTCAAAGCAACATTTTTGTTTTTTAAAAAGATATTTTGCAAGACATCATTTCATTTCTTGACTGTTGTTTCCATGGCCACTAATTGTGGATTCAAATGAAATGAAATCCTTCGTAACTTCAATAAAAAAAAAAAAATACATAGTTTGGCCCAAATTGAGTTTTATAAGTGCTGCAAGTTAGAGAGTGGTGAGAAAGAGGTATAGAAAGAACTGTGAGAAGGACACAAAAAGAGTACAACAAAATACAAATGCTACTTGTCAAGCTTTCAGTCCCGTGACAAGGAAAAAGAAAAGGGATTGGCTGCTATGTTGTTGTTGTTGTTGTTTTCATTGCTATTGGAAACCAGAACTACATAATTCATTCAAGCTACAAGTTAGATTATCTTTGTGCCAACCTGGGATTCAAAAGACTAATTATGTCTTTATTTGTAAATGAAAAATGTGTTCAACATTTCAGACAACTTGAAAACAATTAAAAAATATTAAATTGTCATTATCTTGTGATATTTCAACTGAAAATATATTATGTGTATATTACTTTTCTTTACCAAGTTAAATTCTTAAACTTGCTATTATATAATGCCACCAAATTAATTTATAACAACTTACACTCTAAGTTTCATGCAACATTTAGATTACTTATAAGGCTGAACCTTTTATAATGTGAATAGAATTAATAAAATAAAATAATTAATAATAAAAAACTTCAGCTTCATTTGTAATATAAGAAAAGAGAGATTTATGTGTAATGAGTAAATGCATTGTTAAAGTAAAAAATTTTGAGATCTAAACTGGTGTGAAGCTATATGATAAGCACTGGACTATAAGATAGGTTTGAACCACAAGGTTGGTGATTCAAACTAACCAGCTGCTCCTTGGAAATCCTATGTAGAGTCACTATGAGTCAGAACTAACTTGGCAGCATTTAACAACAACAAATTAAATAAGTTGAACTTTCTTGTAGATAAAACAAAACATAATTACTTTCAAGATTCATTTTGTCCATAAAACCAAAAGCGATCAATTGCTCAGTGAACATCAAGAATTTTCGGGGTTTTGAAAAATCATTTATCTTGAATATTTGTAAAATAAAACTGAGTGATCTGCTAGAAAATAACATCAACAACGTGCCTGTAATCCAAAAATAAAGATTTTCATGCAGTTGCTTTATATAGTGCCCACCAGTGTAATTCAGCAACATAATTTCAAAATCAAATGCTGTAAAATCAAATAAAAACTGAGTTTTAGATTTATGCCGTCTGATAGTGACTTTATCTGTGCTTAGTTTTGAATTTTGAAAACACTGAATTACTTTTATGTCTTCATCCCTGAATGTTGCTTCTCCAAAGCAGGCAGAAAAAATTCAAGGTTATATTTTCTAGCAACAACCTTCATTGCAGGTGTTCTATGCTGATACACAAAGGCATGTAAAATATCCACACACCAAATAAATGAGAAGTTAGGTTCTCCTGGAAATTATATGACTCAACCTGTACTCTTCATACTCAGATTGTAGCCAAAAAGCCAAGACAAGATGTTCCATTTTTTCCAATACAACTAAACAAGGTAACCTGAAATCTTTGTGATACAAAAATAACCCTCTGGCCACTCCCTAGAAATCCAATACAGTGTCACTAAGAGTCAAAATTGACTTGACAGCACTCAACAACAACAACATCATCAACATATGCAATAAGGATGAAATCATTTCCATTTTAAAAATGATCTAAGTAGTTAAAAAAAAAAAAAAACAGTGCTATGCTTTAATTAATAAATAAAAACAAGAGACTTCTAACTGACTTAAAAGTAAACAGCTAAGTGGGAGGAAAGAGTGGAAACTCTTGGAAACTCAAAATCATAACAAAGAGCCAGTTTACTGATCTGATAGAAATTGCTGGAACAGGAGACTGACCCTTCATCCCCCATTAAACTTGGAACTTAACTTACCCAGATGGTTCAACTCTCAGCCAAATGATGGGTCTATAAAGTGAACAATAATACCAGAAAGGTATACATTCTTTAGAACAGCCAACCACAGGCAATCAAATGGCAACATTTGCCCAGAAATAAAGTTCAGAAAGCAGGAGGGGATAGGACAGAAGGAGGAATAGGAATGCACACACAGGAGGAAGTGGGAAGTGTGATCTTTCATTATGGTGATTGCAATAAATGTCAACAGAGAAAATGTGTATGAATTGTTGAATGGAAACCAATTTTCTCTGTAAACTTTTGCCAAGTCACATTAAAAGCTAAAACAAAAACAAAAAACTCAGGAAAGTAAACAGCTAAATAGAAAACACATGAAAGTTAATGGGATATTAAGTGTCATAAAGTAGGTTCCAACTCTTAGCCACTCTCTACAGAGTTTCCTAGGAGAGGCTTAGGGTTTGAGCTGCTGACCTTGTGGTTATCAGTCCAGTGCTTATCCAATAGCTCTACAACAGGATGCCACAAGGGATATGGTGGTGGTGGTGGTGTGTCATGGAGTCAGGGTTTCTGAGGCTATAAATTTTTATGGGGGTGGAAAGCCTCATCTTTCTCCCACAGAACAGCTGGTAGTTTCGAACTGCTGATCTTGGGGCTCGTAGCCCAATTCGTAACCACTACGCTACCAGAGCTCTTTAGTAAAATTTTTGGGACCTTATTTGTTGATTTGAGAAAACTCAATATGAAGAGAAACAACTGAAAATATCCGTTAATAATTAGAACATGGAATGTATGAAGTATGAATCTAGGAAAACTGGATGTTGCCGAAAATGAAATGGAATGCATAAACATGGATACTCTTGTTGTTGTTGTTGTCAGGTGCCATCGAGTCAGAACCGACTCATAGCGACCCCATGCACAGCAGAACGAAACAATGTCCGATCCTGGGCCAGCCTCACCACCGCTGCCACAGTTGAGTCCATCAATGATGCCACCTGGCTGATCCATCTCGTTGGGGGTCTTCCTCTCTTTCTTTGACCCTCCACCTTACCCAGCGTGACATCCTGGCCTCCAAGGAGCACTCTGGCTGCACTTCTTCCAAAACAGAATTATTGGTTCTTTTGGCAGTCCATGGCACTTTCAGTATTCTCCTCCAACACCACAACTCAAAGGCATCAATTCTTCTACGATCTTCCTTATTCACTGTCCAGCTTTCGCATCCATATGAGGCTTTTGAAAACACAATGGCCTGGGTCAGGCGCACCTTAGTCCTCAAGCTGACATCTCTGCTCTTCAATACTTCAAAAAGTTCCTGTGCAGCAGATTTGCCCAATGCAATACGTCTTCTGATCTCTTGACTGCTGCTTCCACGAGTGTTGATAGTTGATCCAAGAAGAATGAAGTCCTTGACAACTTCAATCTTTTCTCCAATGATAAGAATGTTGTTTATTGGTCCAGTGGTGAGGATTTTTGTTTTCTTGACATTGAGATGTAAGAAAATGTAGATGTAGATGGATACTCTAGAAATTAAAAATCAGAAATGCACTAGCGTTGGCCATTTTGACTCTGATCACATAGTTTACTTTGATGGGAATGACAAATTGAAGAGGAATGATGTAGCATCAAAAGAGTATTTCAAGAACTTTCTTGAAGTATAGTATTGTATGTGATATGATAACATTTATACACTTATAAGGAGAACCAGTTAATACCACTATTATTCAAATTAATATGCCAATCACTAAAGCCAATGATTATGATGAATTTCAATAACTACATTAACTATTAGTGTGAAACTGATGAAATATACAATCAGCATATATTGATTATTACTGCTGACTGGGATGCAAATGTTGGAAACAAAGAGGAAGGATCAGTAGTTGGAAAATATGGCCTTGTTGATACAAATGATGCTGTAGATTCCATGATATGATTTATCAAGGCCAAAGACTTCTTCATTGCAAATATCTTTTTAAAATAATATAAAAGATGATTACACACATGGACTTCACCAGATGGAGTACACAGAAATCAAATGAACTACATCTGTAGAAAAAGAAAAGTGCCATATTGTCAGCCAAAACAAAGCCAAGGTCAGATAGAGGAACAGATCATAAATTGCTTAGATGCAAAAGTTCACGCTGAAGGTGAAGAAAATTAAAACAAGTACATGAAAGCCACAGTATGACCTTGAACATATTCCACCTGAATTTAGATATAACCTCTAGAACAGATTTGGTGCATTAGAGACAAATGACTGAAAACTGTAAGTTATGGGATGACATCAAGAACATCATACAGAAAACAAAAAGAAGACAAGAAAGAAAAGACACAAATGAATGTCACAAGATACTCTGAAACTTGCCCTCCAGCATAGAAGTGCTAGAGCAAAAGGAAGAAATGAGGAGGTAAAAGAGCTAAACAGAAAATTTCAAAGGGCAACTAGAAAAAAATGAAGTCCAATATTACAATGAAATGTACAAAGATCTGGAAACAGAAAGCAAAATGGGAAGGACATGCTCAGCAATCCTCAAGCTGAAAGAACTGAGGAAGCAATTCAAGTCTTGACTTGTAATACTGAAGGAATCTTTGGAAAAAATATTGAATGGTGCAGAAAGCTTCAAATAAGATGGAAGAAATACATAGAATTACTTTATCAAAAAGAAATGATTTGGTGCTCAACCATTTCAAGAGGTAACATACGATCAAGCGTTAATGGTCCTGAAGGAAGAAGTCCAAGGTGCACTGAAGGCACTGGCAAAGAACAAGTCTCCAGGAATTGATGGCATACCAATTGAAATAGTTCAACAAAATGATGCAGCACTGGAGGCACTCTCAGCTGGCCTACTGTTTTGAGGATATCCATATTTGTGCATGTCCAAAGACAGGTGACCTTGCAGAATGGAGAAACCATCGGGTAATATCATTAATATCATGTGTAAGTGAAATGTTACTAAATAGAATTCAAAAATGGCTGCAACAGTATATTGACAGGGAACTGCCAGATGTTCAAGCCAGATTCAGATGAGGACGTGGAAAAAGGGATATAGCATTGCTAACATTAGATCAATCTTGGTTGAAAATAGAGACTAGCACAAGATGTTTACAGGTGCTTTATTTATTATGGATAGTCTTTTGGCTATGTGAATTATGACAAGCTACCGACAACATTAGGGAGAATGAGCATTCTGGATCACTTCATTTTATTCATGAGGAACTTGTACAAAGACCAAGAGAAAGTCATTTGGACAGAAAAGGGAACACTGAATGTTCTAAAATCAGGAAAGGTGTGCACCAGGATTGTATTCTTTCTCCATACTTATTTAGTTTGTATGCTGAACAAATAATCCAAGAATATGGAATATATGAAGAAGAACGTGGTATCAGCATTGGAAGAAGACTCATTAACAACCTGCAAAATATAGATGATACAACTTTGTTGGTGAAAGTGAGACTTAAAATATTTACTGATGAAGATCAAAGATTACAATCTATGGCATGGGTTGCACCTCAATGTAAAGAAAACAAAAGTCCTCACAACTGGACCAATCAATTATATCATGATAAATGGAGAAGACTGATGTCAAATAATTTATTTTGTTTGGATCCGCCATCAATACTCATGGAATTAGCAGTCAAGAAATCAAATGACAAATTGCATTATGCAAATCTTCTGCAAGATACCTCTAAAGTGATCAAGGATAAAGATGTCAGTTTGAGTTCTATGGTGTGCCTGACCCAAGCCATAGTATTTTCAATAGCTTCATATGCATGTAAAAGTTGTATGATGAATATGGAAGACCATGGAAAAATTAATGCATTTGAGTTATGGTGTTGGAGAAGATATTAAAGTTACCATTGACTTCCAGAAGAACAAATGAATATGTTTTGGAAGAGATACAACCGGACTGCTCCTTAGAAGCCAAGATGGCCAGACTTCATATCTCATACTTTGGACGTATTATCAGGATAATTCCCAGAAAAACGGGGTTCAGTGAAAAAGAGGGAGAAATCCACGGAGATGGATTGGCACATTGGCAGTACCAAGCGCAACAGCAATTATGAGGATGGTACAAGATTGGTTGATTTTTCATCCTATTGTACATAGGGTCACTATGGTTGGAACCAACTTGAAGGCACATAACAACAACCAGAACAAAAGCCAAAAATTATAACTCTATTGTTATGGAGTCCTAGTATGGTACTGTAGAATAAGCGTTGGACTGCTCATTGGTAATTTAATGGCATTTAACAACAACAACAACATTCTTATGGCAGGTTTACTAAAATATAAAATCATTTAAAATCTACAAATATGACTCCAAAGTAATCCACACAATTTCATTTTATATTGTTATTGCTGTAGTTTTTGTTAAATGCTGTGGAGTCGGTTCTAACTCAACTGGAACATGCATAGTGTTTCCAAAGAGTGGCAGGTAGGTCTGTACTGCCAACCTTGTAGTTAGTAGCTCAGTGCTTACCCTTAGAAGCATACCAAGACTCCAATTTTTTCAAAAATTAAGATGTGAAAATAGCCATTGGATTAGTCTCAATCACCACACTAGTAAACAATGAGGAAAGGCACCAATCATAGTTTTTTGTTGGTTAGTGCTGTTGAGTCGGAGAGATAAAAATAACTAATAAAGAGTTGTTGTGAAGTGCTGTCAAGTCGGTTCTGACCCATAGCGACTGGTGTAGTAGGGTCCCCAAGGAGCAGCTGGTGAACTTGAACTGCCGACCTTGCAGTTCAAACAGCTTTGCAGTCTGATGCGTTAACCCACAGTGCCACACCAGGACTCCAGAAACTGTAGACATACTCAATTTCCATCCCTAGTAATAAAAAAAAATGCTCTTTTATTTTGTATTTTTTCCAATTCAAATATAAGCAAAAGGAACAAAATTAAACATTCTACAATAAATAACTCTTATAAGAGTGTTTGTTGTTGTTAAGTGCCATCAAGTCATTGTGGTGGTGTGCCTTGGAGTCGATTCCGACTCATACTAACACTGCATAGGGTTTCCAAGGCTGTAAATCTTTATGCGAGCAGAAAGCCTCATCTTTCTCCTGCTGGTAGTTTCTAACTACTGACCTCGAGGTTAGCAGCCTGACTCATAATCACTGCACTACCAGAGCTCCTTGCAGTGTGATAAAATTGCTTATATTGTGGATAGGAATGAAAGCAAGCACTGTGGGAAAGTATTTTGCAATTCAAGTATATTTAAATTAGTGCTAACCCTCATAACTTTAGGTTGTAAGCACATTTGTTCCTGAGGTATTTTCCTTAAAAGGGAAGTGGTAGATAGATGTCTAAGTAGATAGAGATAGGATTATATCTCTCAATAGACACATAGACAGATGAAGGTACTTCTTTTCAGCATAATCTTATCTTTTTCATCCTGTGGATTCTAGTTTTGCTCTGCGCTAATATGAATTATCAAGGCATTCACAACTATCCATTTTTGTCCAGTGAACATTAGAGTACCACAAACACTATTATCTGCATTATCTACACAAATTGTGTGATCTGAAATTTGTGATATTTACTTCACTTTGGCCTTTCCTTTTAATATTTAATTTGTATATTACATATTGATTAATAAAACTAGAAATCCCAGGAGATAAACCAACAAGAACTTATAAATCTATACATTTGTATACTGAAGAGTGACTCCAACATCTTCCAGTAAATGGGGAGAAAACTGAAGATAGGAATTAATAAGCTATTAGAGTTGGTGAGAATTCTAAAACACATTATATAAATCGTTGCAGTCTAAGAATTTAACCAACAACTATTGAGTGCAAGTTAGAAGAACTATGGCTAATGACATAAAAAATAGATGATAAGTTGCCAACGTTAGAAACAAGAAAGAATTTCTATGATGTCTGTGTATAAAAGCCTCTTGTAAGTGTGCTTCTCAGAAATCTCATTTCAAGAATGCATCCCCTGAGCTAACTTTAAGCATCTAGGTATATTGCAAAGTCCTTAGAATATATATTCATTTCAAGAGACAGCTAAATTCATTCATAGAAATCTGCACTATGAAAATATCAAGATCTATATCTAATCTATGTTGTGTCCTTGGGTTGCAAAAAATGGTTAATCACTGAGTGGTTGGCTGTTCAAACACACTCATAGATATCTTGCAAGAAAGGCCTGCAAATCTGCTTCTAAAGGTCAGAGTCATGAAAACCGTATGGAGAACAGTTGTATTCTGGCATGTATGGAATCTATCTCTATGAGTCAGAGTTAACTCAATGGCAACTGAGTTTTGGCTTTTTATATGCAAGAATATTCATCAAAATATTACTAATAACAGTGGTTACTTGTTTATGAAATTGTCAACAGTATATCGAGAGTGTTATAAAATAATGGTGTATACATATTCAAATATTGCAACTTTTAACAAGGCAATTTGTAAAAACAACCATTGCATGGACAGTACAATGCATTTTTTAGTGAAAATCCAACTACAGTACATACATTATAATTTCATTCCAATTTTGTCAAACTTATAAACTTATATAATTATATTTTCTATGACCAGGAGAAAGATGAGGTTTTCTGCTCCTGCAAAGATCTACAGCCTCAAAAACATTATACAGGGTGAACATGAGTCAGAACCAACTTCAACAGCACTTAACACAATATGACATAATAATAACAAAAAAAAAACCCAGAAATATGAAATTATTATTACAAGTAGATAAAATTAAGGTTTATATTCTTCACGCTTTCTCGAAATTTCATATATGCTATCAGATCTGTAAGTTTCTCATACTGTAGTGTCTTGTACATTTCTGTGATGCTAGAAGCCCTACCATTGGTGTTTCAAATACCAGCAGAGTTACTCATGGTGAAACAGGTTTCAACAGCGCTTCCAGACTAGGAAGATGGAATAGGTGATTCAATTCTGAGGGATTAACTACTGAAAATTTATGAATAGCAGTGGAATGCTGTCTGATATAATACTGAAACATGAGCACCTCAGGTTGGAATACACTAAAAATATGATGAGGAAGAGCAGTCTCCTCAATGCAAAGTTGATGTCAGTGATGTGAATAGAGGAAAACTGTCAGGACTTTCAT